>NC_060123.1:129434402-129737931 GCF_021461395.2 Schistocerca americana | reverse complement strand
TACAATGTGATTTGGATGAAAATTCTTGGCTATTTGAGATAATAGAGAGTACTAATGACAATTTTGTATCTTGGGCAAATTTTATAACTGTGACAAATAATACATGTAATGATATACCATATGATTCTGATAAGTATAGGTTTGGGGAAATTGAAAGTGATTTATTACATGAGGATACAGGTTCTGAGAAAAGTGATGAATTTTGCAGCCCTTATATAAAAGTTCAAATTGGGTCATGGATTGGTAAATGTTTAATTGATACAGGAAGTGAGATCTCGGGAATATCTGAAAGGTTAAGCAAGAAATTGAAAGTGGGGAAAGATTTTGTTGAAATGCCAGTTGTTGGGGTAAAGATAAGAGGAGCTACTGGGAAGAGCAGTAAATTGGTAAAAAGCCAGGCTTTAGTGACATTTTTAATTGAAGGCAAGTTGTTCACACATGGATGTTTTGTAATTCAGGAATTTAATGAGGATTTTCTTTTGGGCATGAATTGGATAGTAAAAATAAATACAGTATTTAAATGGGTTGGAAGAAAACTTTTGATAGAAACTAGGGAATACATTCAGACAAATTTTGTGAACACACTTGGTGATCAGAGTAATGGAAATTTTGACAGTATCAATTTACTAAAGGAAAATAGATTGGAGAATATTGAAACTCATAGATTTGATACTGATGAAGTTGAATTTGTGAATTTAGTAAATTTGAAAATTTCAGAAACACAAAATTTATCTGGGGAGCAAAATCAACAGTTAGAAAATCTGCTGTGGGAATACAGTGGTGTTTTCAGTGACATACCTGGTAGGGTAAAGGGTTATCAGTGTGAGCTTCAGGTAAAACCTCATGAACCATTTTTCCTAAAACCATACAGTATTGCAATATCAAAAAGACCTACTATTGAGAAAGAGCTGAAAAAGATGGAAGGATGTAATATAATAGAGAGGAGTATCAGTGCATATAATAATCCTCTAGTAGTAGTTTCGAAAAAAGATGGTGGAGTAAGGTTGGTTTTGGACTCTAGACACTTAAACAAAATTTTGTTCAGACAGACAGACCATCCCGAAAATATTGATGAGTTACTCTATAAATTTACAGATATAAAATATATGTCAAGTTTGGATCTAACTTTGGGTTTTCATTAGGTACCACTTTCGGTTAATTCTAGGAAATATACTGTTTTCTTGTACAATGGTAAGAGTTACCAATATTGTGTTGTGCCATTTGGGTTAAATTCTTCTGTTTCTGAATTTATAAGAGCTTTGGATCATGTACTGGGGCAAGAACTTGCGTCTAAACTGATAATTTAAGTAGGTGACATTTTGGTTACAGGGCAAAATTGGGAGGAACGTTTTTCGATTTTGAAGTCAGTTTGTGAAAAACTTAGAAAAGGGGGGAGGACATTGAAATTAGAGAAATGTAAATTTGCAGTTTCTGAATTAAAATTTTTGGATCATGTTGTCACAGAGAAGGGAATTTTGGCAGATCCAGAAAAAATTAAAGCAATTTCAGAAATTCCTATTCCTAAGGCTAAAAAACAATTAAAGTCTTTCTTTGGGTTATGCAGTTATTACCGAAAACATATTAGTGATCAGAGTCTGAATGCACCATATTTAAGTCAGTTACTTAAGAAAAACACTGTTTGGGTTTGGGATAAAAGATGTCAGGAAGAGTTTGATAAAATTAAGCAAGAGTTGAGGAAGCAACACTTATTACACAGACCTGATTTTAATTTACCATTTTGTTTGAACACTGATAGCAGTAATTATGGGCTTGGGGCAGAGTTATTTTAAGAAAGAGTAGAGAATGGAGTTAAGATACATTGTACCATAGCATTTGCAAGCAGAATGTTGCTCAAGCATGAAAAAAATTATACAGTCACAGAGAAGGAACTTTTGGCAATTTATTGGGCTTTTACAAAATTTAGAATTTACCTTATTGGACATAAAACCATAGTATTTTCGGATCACAAAGCTTTGAGTTACTTACAAGAGTGCAAATTATACCACAGTAGATTGACCAGATGGGCAATATTTCTGCAACAGTTTGACTTTGAAATCAAATACATAAAAGGTTCTGAGAACGTAGTAGCTGATTCACTTTCAAGGTTACCCATTGGGGGAGAAAAGGAGATTTTGAACAAGAGGAGGAAAAGCAATTTAAAATTAGATACTTGAAAGGGGTGGAAAATGAGAAAACAATTAGAGCTATGTGTAACAAAATTAGAAAAAATCAAAATTTGGATCAGAGTTGGAAATTAATCAGAGAATGTTTAGGCAAGAAGGGGTATGAGAAACTTGATAAATTTTACAAATTACATAAGGGGATTTTACTTCAGAGAACAGATGTAGGTTCTGATAATTGGAAACTGTGTTGGCCAGAGGCAGATGCTGATAAGCTGATCATTTACATACATGAAAGTTTTGGTCATTGTGGGATACAGAAGTGCATTCAAAAGATACAAGAAAATGTTTATTTTTACAATATTGGAAAGAAGGTAAGAAAAGAATTGGCAACCTGTGACAAATGTCAGAGAGTTAAAGTGAGCAATCAAAGATGTGGTGGAGAGATGCAAAACATTATTCCGGAAAAACCTTTAGATCTTATCGCAGTGGACTTATATGGAATGTTACCAAAGAGTAAAGGTGGTCACTGTTACATATTTGTTATGGTAGATGTATTTTCAAAATTAATTAAACTACATCCAGTGAAAGAAGCTACTAGCAATGAAATTATAATAAAAATTGAAAGAGATTATTTCGCACAGGTGGGTAAACCAAAAGCTATATTATCAGATAATGGTTCACAGTTCACATCTAAAATTTGGAAAAAGTTTATTGAAAGATCAAAATTGAAGCATATACTTATATCTGTTTATTCTCCATCCACCAATCCTGCAGCAAGATATATGAGGGAAATTGGAGACTTTGTAGAACCTATTGTAGCCATAAACATCCAACCTTGTTTGAGCACATTAGAAATTTTGGAGATACTATGAATAGCTTACAACATAGTTCCACAGGATTTTCACCGTATGAGATTATGTTTAATATTAGACCTCCAAATCTTATATCAGAACTTATTGAATTTCCTAAATGTACACCTTTAACTATGCAAGAGAGAGAAGATATTGTCCGGGAAACTATGTGGAAACAAGGGGAAAAGAGGAATAAAAGAGATAACAATAGGGTAAAATTAACCACTTTCAAAATTGGGGATCTTGTTCTGGTCAAATCTTACGAAAAATCAAAAATGTTAACTTCAGAAATTAAAAAATTCTATGATATCTATATTGGGCCTTTTGAAGTCATAGAAAATCCACACCCTAATGCTTATCATTTGGTGTATCCTAAGTCAAAGAAATTATTTGGTCTCAGGAATGTTGTCTCTTTGAAACTATATAAACAGAAATCATAATTTCAATATTTAAATAACCTATTATCATCTAAAACAAAAGTCCTCCACTGGAATATGCTTGTTAGAACAAAACTACCTGTACAACCAAGTATGTATATTTGCATATATAAATTAATGATTTGAAGTCACTGAAGAAACTGATGAAAAACCACTGTTGTAACAAAGAATGAGATAAAGATTTAGTTTTACTTTTTTACAAAAAAAAGTCTTCCTAGTGAGCATTTCTGAATGTTTCTAATTTTTGGAAGCTAAGTCTTCCCTGTGGGTGAAGGCATGCATGTGAGGACATGCATGCAAAGGTATAAGTTTCAAAAACAATTTTAGATAAAGCCTTATGATATATGAGCAATTTATTGTTGTTTATACTGATGTTGTAGGGAGCGAAAGTACTCTTCACAAGAATGTGACTTGTAGTAATATTGTAGTAGAGAGGCAAGTGTACATAAATAATTGCAAAAAATTTAGATAATACTGATGTATCTTAAGCTGTACTAAAAGAAGAAAATCATAAGCAAAAAAAATATATATACAAAAAAACATGAGTAAAAAAAATTTAAAAAGAAAATCATAAGCAAAAAGAATATACAAAACAAAAAAACATGAGTAAAAAACAATTGAAAAAAATTTTTAAAAAGAAAATCATAAGGAAAAAAATATACAAAAAAACATGAGTAAAAAAAATTCAAAAAAGAAAATCAGAAGTAAAAATAAATAAAAGGCAAATATATAGAAAAAAACACTACACTATATATGTCCAGTATCATTTTTACTGTACAACATGTAAGCATAATGAAATTAACATTAATATAAAAAAATTTAAATCTTATCCTAGGAAATGAGTTTTACCTCTCTATTATTTTCAATTTGTATGCTGTATGTTAGAATATTTCTCATGTATGTTTTATACCATGTATATTTGTCATGTCAAATAATTTCTTTACTTGAATTTTTTGTGTATGAGATTGATGGGGAAGAATCATTGCAACAACAGCCAGTAACAAATCCACAGATTCAAAGAGTCCAAATTTGGAAGAGGTTATCAGACTGCATCATTAATGTACTAATTGTGTAATACAGATCCATTACTGAGAGTGGTCGGGATTTTGTTGTATATGTCCATAACAACAAAAGCCCTGGGGAGCAGTTGTAATGGATCTGGGAGATGTGTTATTTTCTACCGGATTTGTCGATACCAAATTGTAAATGTTTTCTTATGTTTTTTGTCAGAATTTTTTTATCATAATTTGCCTTATTGTATGTTAATTTACTTATATTTTTGAAAGTGAAAGCATATTGATTACTATTAGTAAATGTGTCGAAGAATAGCAAAGAGACTGATTACAAGTGGAAGCTTGTGTGTTGTGTAAAATGTCTTTGACGCTGGAGTCGTCTTTGACTGTACTCAGTCGGCAATTAACTCTTGGTGTGTGTTGACGGTAGAACAATGTGCAGGTCGCCGTCATAAATAATTTTGAATTATGTTAATATTTTTTTATATAAACTTTAAGAAGAAACTAAATTCGAAGAAATGGTATTTGAAGCACCAAAAATGAGGCAAAAACATTGAACCAGGTCATTTCTGCAGCTGACGAAGATGCATTGTGGAATCATACTTCCACTAGACAACTGAAGGCAAGACCAATATCACCTTGTAAACATCTAACGGAAAAGGTACTGTCACGAAATATGCCAAATTTAAGTAAATAAAAAATAGTGAGCATATTTCAACTTTGTGTCTCAGCCAGGATACCACATTTCAACTGTGTCTCAGCCGGGATACCATATTTCAAATTCCAAACTGCATCAGGATCAACTGTAAGTACTATGATAGCTAGGCGGGAGATGAGAAAACTTGGATTTCATGGTCGAGTGACTGCTCATAAGCCACACATCACGTCGGTATATGCCAAACGACACTTCGCTTTGTGTAAGGAGCGTAAACATTGGAAGATTGAACGGTGGAAAAACATTGTGTGGAGTGATGAATCGCGGTACACAATGCGGTGATCCGATGGCAGGGTGTGGGTATGGCGAATGTCCGGTGGATGCCATCTGCCAGCGTGTGTAGTGCCGACAGTAAACTTCGGGGGCGGTGATGTTATAACGTGTCGTGTTTTTCATGGAGGGGGCTTGCACACCTTGTTGTTTTGTGTGGCAGTATTACAGCACAGGCCTACATTGATGTTTTAAGCACCTTCTTGCTTCCCACTGTTGAAGAGCAATTCGGAGATGGCGATTGCATCTTTGAACACTATCGAGCATCAGTTCATAATGCACAGTCTGTGGCTGAGTGGTTACACTACAATAACATCCCTGTAATGGACTGGCCTGCATGGAGTCCTGAACTGAATCCTTTGGGATTTATTGGAACGCCGACTTCGTGCCAGGCCTCACCGACCAACTTCGATACCTCTGCTCATTGCAGCACTCCGTGAAGATTGGTCTGCCATTCCGCAAGAAACCCTCCAGCACCTGACTGAACGTATGCCTGCGAGAGTGGAAGCTGTGATCATGGCTAAGGGTCTGCCAACACCATACTGAATTCCAGCATTACCGACGAAGGGCACCACGAACTTATAAGTCACTTTCAGCCAGGTGCTCAGATATTTTTGATCACATAGTATATATGATAGTTAATGAATTTTCTGTCGGTGCTTGGCAGAACATGATAATACTATTATACTATTAAAGTGAAAAACACTTTTTAATGTTCTGCAAAATTGTATTTTTTTTCTCACGAACTGGCGTTTGACTTCACAGGCCATCTTCAGGTTACAAATGAATGTCGCAAAAGCAGATAAACATGATGTGCTACTCACACAGTTATTACTTGTAGAGAATATACAAAAGTGGCAAACTGTTTACGTAAGCTACATAAGAAAAATATCACAATAATTCCGTTAACTAAAATGGGGAGGGTAAAAACACCATAAAGATAACTGGAAATAATGCTAATCAACAAGCATATGACACAGAATTCCAGCAAAGTACTAAGCAATCAGACTCAGTTTCCATTTTCTCCGTGTTACATAAAGCTTTAGTTCTGAATACTAGTTTCAAGCAGTAAATTCATTTTGTTTCTCATAATTTTTGTATATATCTCCACACAAAAATTTTCTTTGTTCACCCTCTTTTCAGTTAATGTAATTGTTGTAATATTTTTCTTTTGTATCCGTAGTAAAAACTACGCCACTTTTGTATTTTCTGTGCAAATAATATCTGTATACGTCGCACATCATGTTATCTGTGTTTGCGACATTCAGTTGTTACCTGAAGATGGCCTGAGAAGCCAAGGCCGGTTTTTGAGAAATTAAACACAAAAATACAATTTTCGAGAACATCAGGAAGCGTTCTCCTCTTTTCACATAGACAGACATACATATGAACGAATGAACTTGTTCATACAGTATGTGCTCCATCATACACACACACACACACACACACACACACACACACACAACGTGGTCCATTGATAGTGACTGGGCCAAATATCTCACGAAATAAGCTTCAAACAAAAAAACTACAAAGAACGAAACTCGTCTAGCTTGAAGGGGGAAACCAGATGGCGCTACGGTTGGCCCGCTACATGCCGCTGCCATAGGTCAAACGGATATCAACTGCGTTTTTTAAAAATAGGAACCCCCATTTTTATTACATATTCGTGTAGTGCGTAAAGAAATATGAATGTTTTAGTTAGACCACTTTCTTCGCTTTGTGATAGATGGCGCTGTAATAGTCACAAACATATGGCTCACAATTTTAGACGAGCAGTTGGTAACAGGTAGGTTTTTTAAATTAAAATACAGAACGTAGGTACGTTTGAACATTTTATTTCGGTTGTTCCAATCTGATACATTTACCTTTGTGAACTTATCATTTCGTTCTTTGTAGTTTTTTCGTTTGACGCTTATTTCGTGAGATATTTGGCCCGGTCACGATCAATGGACCACGCCGCGTGTGTGTGTGATAGAGCAGATACTGTGTCTGCTCCATCATACACACACACACATATATATATATATATATATATATATATATATATATATATAGGCTGCACACACTCTGACAAAAGAGTTGTCATTTACAGTGCTGCAGATTATGGATGAACTTATTCTTACAGTGTCTGCTCCCTGCTCCATCACACACACACACACACACACACACACACACACACACACACACACACACAACGTGGTCCATTGATAGTGACCGGGCCAAATATCTCACGAAATAAGCGTCAAACGAAAAAACTACAAAGAACGAAATGATAAGTTCACAAAGGTGTGTGTGTGTGTGTGTGATGCAGCAGACACTGTATGAACAAGTTCATTCATAATCTGCAACTCAGTAAATGACAACTCTTTTGTCAGAGTGTGTGCAGCCGATCTAATGGTTGGTGTGTAATTCACTCTAACCTCCTTCTTTAACTAGTTGACATATGTAATGATACCTTGTCTCAATGTCTTCTGATTGTTCATAAAAGACTGGTCCTTTGATGAATTTGAGAGCACTTTGGTTATCTATTTGCAAAATAGGAACTGAGGATTCATCAACAGCTGCAATATCTTTCAGACTTTAATCTAACGACACAAGTGATTTGAAAGCTTCATTTGCAGCCACATATCCTGCCTCCATTGAAAAAAGTCAGCACACTGCTGTAATTTATTTTTCCACACATATAGACCTCCGTGAAACTAGAGTGGGATGCCACTTGTTGATTGTCACATGCTGTCTCCACCGTGATCAACATCACTATAAGCTTCATTATTACAGTCATCATTCTTCTCAAACTTAATGCCATCCGTAGATGTTGATTTAAGATACCTGAATATTCGTTTGAGCAACCCAAAAAGTGGCTGTATTGATGAGTTTCAAACTCTCGATGCAACATTAAAAGCATATGATTATCTGGTCTTGTGTTAAATACATCAAACTTCCTAGCATTTCTCGACAGAGTTCAGTATTATTAAAATACGGCGACTCACCAAGTTCAATGGGTAAAGATAACGGGTTTGCATCCATCATACCATTTTTTTCCAAAGTTCTCTTCACATAAGCAGACTGATTTATTTGAATACAATTGTCATATTTCTTGATTTGTAACTCCAGCAAGTAATCAACATTTCTTGCAGTGATCTGAAAACTTTTATTCAAATTTTCAATAAACTTTGTTGTTGCGTCAGTAGAGTCCATAGCCAATCCATTTTCAACATAAAACAACAGTACTGTTTTTTCACCATAGAACATACATGGATCTGTACAAGTCTGCCATATGTAATATTCAGTAAGAAATTTAAGAAGACATTCATACCAGCATTTTGAGGCTTGCTTTAAACCATATAGAATCCTTAGCAATTTACATACACGCCCTGTACCATCATAAAAGCCTTCTCGTTGATACATGTATATTTCCTCCTTCAAAATACCTTTGAGAGATGCTGTCCTCACATCAGATCGCCTTATATTACACCGCTCATGCTGAATTGTAACACTCAACAGGGCTCTCATCGTCTCGGACTTTGTAACAGTGCTGAATGTGCCAACAAAAACTATTCCAAAACGTTGAGTACATGCTTTACCTCCGGTCGAGACTTATGTTGAATCACTTCATTATTTGCATTTAATTTTGTAGTAAAAAACCATCGATTTTCAATTATTTTTAATTAATTTTTCGATTACCTTGTTTGTTCTAGTATTGTAAACTAGTTCCCATGTTTTAATTTTTTTCAGATCATTCATTTATTCGTCCATTGCTTTCTTACATTCTTTAGAATTTACTAACTGCACTACTTCTTTGTATTTCCTTGGTGTCTCGCAAAGAAGCATCATACTTGGTTGACGTGTTGAATCTTCAGAGTAACGTGATGGTTTCTTCAGACGTCCCCGTTCAAGTAAATTGTGGCTTCCTTTGTCTTCACATCCTGCTCCCAAACTGCCCTCAACTTGTTTGTCAGTGCCATACAAATAGTTACAAACATGTCACTTACTGCTACATCTGGGTTCATACAATTTCATTGGCTATTCTCTTCAAAATTAACAGTTTCACATTCATTTTCTGCAACATTTTCGTATACAGTAAGTGGTTTCTGTAATTGTTTGAGGTTGAATTTTACATCTCTGCATACGTGCGCAAGCCCTTTCAGGAAAAGGAAAAGCGTTGGTCACGGACCTTCAATAAAAAATTCTCAAAAATTAAACCGTCAGCTTGTAAAAAGCTTCTAAAAATATTATTGCCACATGACAAATTCATTCATTATCCAATGCAGGCTGCTTTTTTACCGCACTCTCCTTAACTGAATGCATTTTCATGTCAAAAATCTCAATGGCTGGGTGAAATGACAGCTCAGTGACCCGAAGAAGGGTGGAGAGAGGGCCGATCTCTTCCCCTTTTACTACCCAACCCGGACCGTCTCCGTTTCCTTTCACTTTCAAGGGGAGGTACCAGTCGTAACACTCGCAACACCGACAAAGCCTTCAGTTAGGTTACAAGAGAAGTTTATTTTCTCGGGTATTACTCCTACAAAATAACTGCAAGCAAATTACTAACTGTCAAATCAAAGTCAGTCTACAGCTCTGTATTACATCTACATCGATACTGCGCAAATGACACTTAAGTGCCTGGCTGAGGTTTCGTCGAACCACCTGCACAATAACTCTATTATTCCACTCTCGAATATTGCGGAAAAAACGAATGCCTATATCTTTCCGTTAGAGCTCTGATTTCCCTTATTTTATTATGATCATCGTTTCTCCCTGTGTAGATCGGCGTCAACAAAATATTTTCACATTGGAAGAAGAAAGTGGGTGATTGAAATTTCGTGAGAAGGTTTCGCCGCAAACGAAAACAAGCCTTTGTTTTAATGATCATCATCATCATCATCTTGGACAGTTTCCAGCCACTGGCTGGGTCTGTCGGGAACACAAGCCTCTCCATCGTGTTCTGTCTTTCCACCATTCCCCCTCTTCCACCTTCGTCCAGTTCGCTCCTCTTCTCGTCACACATTCCTTCACTCCCTTCACCCATCTATCTCTTGGTCTTCCCCTGGGCCTCTTCCCCTCCAGTTGCAGATCAAACATCCTCTTTGGAATTCTTCCCTCATCCATTCTCTTCATGTGTCCATACCACTGCAGTCTTGATTTTTCTATCCTGTCCTGTACTGGTTCCTCCTTTAGTCTTTCCCTCACATACACATTTCGCAATCTGTCTCGTCTTGTTACACTCAACCTGCTCCTCTGGAACTTCATTTCACTAGCTTGTATTCTACTTTTGTCGCTTTTGTGCATTACCCATGTCTCACTTCCGTATGCCAATATGGGGACAAAGTAGGTTCGGTATATAATTCCCTTGGATTTCTGTGGCACCTTCTTGCTCCAAATAAGTCCCCTAATGCATTTGAAGAACTGCCCTGCTTTTCTGCACCTTTCATTTATTTCCATTGCGTTTCCCCCCTTACTTTCAATCATGCTTCCCAGGTACTTTAAGTTCTCTACCACTTGTAGTTTTTCCCCTCCGCAAGTTATATCCACATTTGGCCTATTCTTCTTCCTTGTTATGACAATTATTTCACTTTTCTTTGCAGAGAAATGCATTCCATATTGTGCTGCCGTTGCCTCCCATACATCTAACTGCTCTTGCACCTCCTTCTCGCAATTTCCCCATAACATCAGGTCATCGGCAAAAAGCACTGCTTTCATTTTATGATCTCCAATTGCATCTGATACTTGCTGTAGGATTTCATCCATAACAATAATAAACAATAAAGGCGAAAGTGCACTTCGCTGTCGCAGCCCATTTTCCAGCTTGAACCATGCAGTACGTTCCCTCCCCACTTTCACCTAACTCTCACTTCCCTCATACATTTTTCTGACTTTTCGTGTTATCTCTTCATCTATCCCTTTTGCGTTCAGCACATCCCAGAGCTTGTCCCTATAGATACTGTCATACGCCTTCTCAATATCTAAAAAGGCCATGATTAAGTCCTTCCCGTACTCATAGTGCCTTTCCTGCAGTTGCCTTACCGCAAATATGAGGTCCGTTGTTGATCTTCCCGGTCTGAAACCATACTGCTCCTCTTGCAGTCTACTTTCAATACTGCTTCTTCTTCTCTTCTCCAGGATCTTTTCATAGATTTTTCCACAGTGGCATAGCAGGGTGATTCCTCTGTAGTTCTCACATCTCCTTTTATCCCCTTTCTTGAAGATCGGGACTATAATTCCTTTCTTCCAATCCTCAGGAATTCTGTTCTCCTTCCACACCACCCTCAGCACTCTGTATAGCCACTGGGTTCCTACTTCTCCTGCTGCTCGTATCATATCCACCGTTACTTCGTCCCAACCTGGTGCCTTGCCCCCTTTCATCCTCTTTATGGCTTCTTCCACTTCATTCCAAGTTAGATCATCATTTGTCTCCCGTAAGTCCAACCCCTCGTCCAAGTCGTGGGAGATGGGCAACGGCACAAAGTAGGGGACTGCCTATAGGGGCGATGTACAGCGGGGACTTCGTGTGTCCCAGGACCGCTACGGTAGCTGGGAAGGCCCTATGGGAACCCTGAAACGTGACGGCTAACGGGGCTCTGGTGAAGCTGCGATAGGCCTAGCAAGCCAGTAGTGGATAAATCAACTGCTTTGTTTTAATGATGCCCACCCAAAATCCTGTATCGTGTCAGTGACACCGTCTCCCCCATTTTCTCGATAATACAAACGTCTTGGCCTTCTTCGAACTTTCTCGTTGTACTCTGTCAGTCCTATCAAGTAAGGATCCCACACCGCACAGCAGTACTCCAAAAGAGGACGGACAAGCGTAATGTAGGCATTCTCTTTAGTTGATATGCTGCATAGTCTAAGCGTTCTGCCAATAAAAGCGTAGTCTTCGGTTTGTCTTCCCCACAACATTTTCTATGTGTTCTTTCCAATTTACGTTGTTCGTAATTATAATTCATAGGTATTTAGTTGAATTTACGACCTTTAGATTTGATTGATTTATCGAGTAACCGAAGTTTAACGGATTCCTTTCAGCACTCTGTGGTTGACCTGACGTTTTCATTATTTAGGGTCAACAACCAAGTTTCGCACCATAGAGATATTTTTTTTCTAAATCGGTTTGCAATTTGTGTTTATCTTTTGATGACTTTACTAGGCGGTAAACCACGGTTTCTTTTGCAAACAACCCATGATGGCTGTTCCTATTGTCTCGTAGATCGTTTATAAAGATAAGGAACAACAGATGGTCTATAACTTTACCTTGGGAACGCTAGAAATCATTTCTGTTTTACTCGATCACATTCCGTCAGTCACTATGAACTGTGACCTCTCTGACAGGAAATCACGAATCCGTTCGTGCAACTCATACGATAATCCATAAGCACGTAATTTGATTACAAAAGTGGTAATGCGACCTCCAGACCAGATGTGAGGAAACGCAGATTAGCAAATCGTAACCAATTACTTTTTTTTACAAAAAATCGCGAAGTGAACTGTTTAATAATCTATAACTAACAAAACTGTATCGTTATACATCCCACAGATGATGCCTTAGAACAGGTGAAGGCGAAAGGCGTATGGGAAAGATAAAGTAACTAGCAGCAGGAAAAGGCAGTTTTATTTACAAAACAAGTATTTACATGCTTGCTGCGAAGGATGGCCACACAAACAAACTTGCGATTACAAGCCATTTCTGAAGTACAGTGTCAAAAGCCTTCTGGAAATCTAGGAATACGGAATTAATTTGAAATCCCTTTTCAATAGCACTCAACACTTCGTGTTAGTAAAGAGGTAGTTGTGTTTTTCAAGAACAATGTTTTGTAAATCCGTGTTGTATATGCTAACAGATCGTTCTCTTCGAGGTAATTCATAATGTTCGAACGCAGTATATGTTCCAAAATCATGCTGCACAACGACGTCAATGATATGGGCCCGTAATTTAATGGATTACTGCTATTGCCTTTCTTGAATATTGGTGTGACGTCTGCAGCTTTCCAGCCTTTGGGTACGAATCTCTCATTACGCTAGCGATTGTTAATTATGTAGCTATTGCATCATCATATTCTGAAAGGACCCTAATTTGTCTGGATTGGAAGACCGGATTTCATTAAGTGATTTAAGTTGCGTCACTACTCTGAGGATATCTACTTCTAAGTGACTCATGTTTGCAGCTGTTCGAATTCCGCTACAGTCTGGAACCGCGCGACCGCTACGGTCGGAGGTTCGAATCCTGCCTCGGGCATGGGTGTGTGTGATGTCCTTAGGTTAGTTAGGTTTAAGTATTTCTAAGTTCTAGGGGACTGCTGACCTCAGAAGTTAAGTCCCATAGTGCTCAGAGCCATTTGAACCATTTTTTTTCGAATTCCGCAGTATTTACTTCGAATTCTTTGGTGAAGGAATTTCGGAAGTCTGTGTTTAGTAACCTTGCTTTAGTTGCACATTCATTGATAGTATTTCCGTTACAATCGCTCAGAGAAGGCGTCGATTGTGTGTTGACGCTAGCATACGTTACCCTCGGCCAGAATCTCTTTGGATTCTCTGGCAGGTTTCGAGACAAAGTTCCGTGGTGAAAACTATCACAAGCCTCTCGCATTGAAGTCGCGCTAACTTTCGAGCTTCTGTAAAAGATTGACAATCTTGAGAATTTTGGGTTCGTTTAAATTTGGTTTCCTTCTTTCGTTGTATCTGCAGCGGTGTTGTGACCTGTTTTGTGTATCAACGGGGATCAACTCCGTCGCTTGTTAATTTATTTGGTATAAATCTCTCAACTGCTGTTAGTTCTATTTCTCTGAATTCGAGCCACATCTGATCTACACTTGCAATGTCAATTTGGAAGGAGTGGAGATTGACTCTCAGGAAGGTGTCAAGCGAGTTTTTATCTGCTTTTTTGAATAGGTATATTTTTCGTTTATTTTTGGAGGCTTTTCGAGTTACAGTATTCAGTCTCGCTACGACAGCCCTAATCAATGTATCCGTTTTTATGCTCGTTATTAGCCCAGAGTTATTTGTTGCTAAGATGTCAGGTGGTATTCCCATTAGTTAATAGTTTTGTCCTGCAGTTTTCGGATGTTTGGAGTAACTATTTATAAAACTGCTTTTAGGTGTGCGAGAAGTGATGATTTACTGAAATGAGGCACAAATTCCAAGACAAGTACTGAGAAACCGCGCACTAAAATTAAGAGCTTAGTGTCAACAATGGAGCTGTAGTGCAACGAGCATTTTCCCTCAGAAACGCGGGAAATAGGGATGAGATTACAGCCGAGTCAGCCACAGGCGAGCGCGGCTGTTCTGCCTTACAAAACACAATACAGCCGTCGCACTTTGAGCCGCAAGCCGGCCAGGCGACGTGTGGAAGTAGTTGCCACAGCAGCACCTAAGCGGAAGAAGGCAGAAATCTTTCGACACCAGCAACTACGGAGGTACTTACTATACCTGCCACATGGCACAGCAAAGTCCAAGCCAGCTCAGCCCGTGAGCGTATGATTACCTGGCCACTCTTGTGTACCGAAATAATCTTGTGTCAGTATCAAAGCACTATCACGACGGGGCTGCGACACTGGGGTCACCATCCGGAATGCTGTACGGGGTCCGCAGTTCGACATCTTGTCAGCGCACTTTGCCCTGAGACACAAACTCAGAGCCACTGCGGGTCCAGCTGAACTCTGGGACACCACACGCCGGCCGTAGCACTTTTGCAGTCGCTGTGTAACATATCAGCAGTGTCTGGGCAGCCGCCACCTTAGCTGCCGAGTCCGGAACCATCACCAACAGAAGCTGTGTCATTATGCCACCGGCTGGCTATGCTGCACGCTGTCAGTCTTGCTAGACGTCACACACACACACAAACACACACACACACACGCACACACACACACACACAGCAGCAGCACCAGCAATTGGATGTCTCAACCACACTGCCGTTGCTTGTAATGAATCACATCAAGGCCCATAAAAAAGCAATTTGAACAGCACAAAACGATCTCTCTGACACCGGCCATCTCCACCGGTGCCAGAAGTGGGATTCTACGTACTGCACTGACCATATTCTGTCATAAACGCAAAAGCAGAGAGTAGATTACAGCAGAGCCAGCCATAGGCGAACGCCGATGTATGCCTTACAAAAAACGGATGTCACACATTGCGAGGCGAGCCGGTCAGGCGAGGCGCGGAAACAGTTAACACAGCAGCACCTCTGTGGAAGAAGGTAGAAACGTTTCCACACCAAATCATCTTTCGTTAGTGTCATGTCCCCATGGTGGTGATGTTGCGATACTAACACAAGGTCATTTCAGTACGAAAATGGCTATGTACACTACTGGCTATTAAAATTGCTACACCAAGAAGAAATGCAGATGATAAACGGGTGTTCATTGGACAAATATATTATACTAGAACTGACATGTGATTACATTGTCACGCAATTTGGGTGCATAGATCCTGAGAAATCAGTACCCAGAATAGCCACCTCTGCCCGTAATAACGGCCTTGATACGCCTGGGCATTGAATCAAACAGATCGTGGATGGCGTGTAGAGGTACAGTTGCCCATGCAGCTTCAACACGATACCACAGTTCATCAAGGGTAGTTCAAATGGTTCAAATGGCTCTGAGCACTATGGGACTTAACATCTATGGTCATCAGTCCCCTAGAACTTAAAACTACTTAAACCTAACTAACCTAAGGACATCACACAACACCCAGCCATCACGAGGCAGAGAAAATCCCTGACCCCGCCGGGAATCGAACCCGGAAACCCGGGCGTGGGAAGCGAGAACGCTACCGCACGACCACGAGATGCGGGCATCAAGAGTAGTGACTGGCGTATTTTGACGAGCCAGTTGCTCGGCCACCATTGACCAGACGTTTTCAGTTGGTGAGAGATCTGGAGAATGTGCTGGCCAGGGCAGCAGTCGAACATTTTCTCTATCTAGAAGAGCCCGTACTGGACCTGCAACATGCGGTCGTGAATTATCCTGCTGAAATGTAGGGTTTCAAGGGATCGAATGAAGGATAGAGCCACGGGTCGTAACACATCTGAAATGTAACGTCGACTGTTCAAAGTGCCGTCAATGTGAAAAAGAGGTGACCGAGACGTGTAACCAATGGCACCCCATACCATCACAACTGGTGTTACGCCACTATGGCGATGAGGAATACACGCTTCGAATGTGCGTTCACCGCGATGTCACCAAACACAGATGCGACCATCATGATGCTTTAAACAGAACATGGATTCATCCGAAAAAATGTCCTTTTGCCATTCGTGCACCCAGGTTCGTCATTACGTGCACGATCTCAGGCACTCCTGTCTGTGATGCAGCGTCGAGGGTAACCGCAGCCACGGTCTCGGAGCTGATAGTCCATGCTGCTGCAAACGTCGTCGAACAGTTCGTGCAGGTGGTTGTTGTTTTGCAAACGCCCCCATTTGTTGACTCGGGGATCGAGACTTGGCTGCACGATCGTTACAGCCATGCGGATAAGATGCCTGTCATCTCGACTGCTAGTGATACGAGGCCATTGGGATCGAGCACGGCGCTCCGTATTACCCTACTGAACCCGCCGATTCCATATTCTGCTAACAGTCATTGCATCTCGACCAACGCGAGCAGCAATGTCGCGATGCGATAAACGGCAGTCGTGATAGGCTGCAATCCGATCTTTATCAAAGTCGGAAACGTGATGGTACGCATTTCTCCTCCTTACACGAGGCATCACAACAACGTTTCACCCGGCAACGCTGGTCAACTGCTGTTAGTGTATGAGAAATCGGTTGGAAACTTTCCTTGTGTCAGCACGTTGTAGGTATTTATACACTGACAGGCAGCGATCGATTAGGCTTTGCTGTGCCTTGCGGCACATATATCGGAAGCTTCTGGGGTCGCTGATGTGGAAAGCCTTCCGCGCTCTTCCGCTTAGGTGCTGTACTGCCCCACACTTCGCCAGGTCGGCTCGCCACGCGACGTGCGATGGCAGTGGTGAGTTTTGTAAGTCATAACAAAAAAAAATGGCTCTGAGCACTATGGGACTCAACTGCTGAGGTCATTAGTTCCCTAGAACTTAGAACTAGTTAAACCTAACTAACCTAAGGACGTCACAAACATCCATGCCCGAAGCAGGATTCGAACCTGCGACCGTAGTGGTCTTGCGGTTCCAGACTGCAGCGCCTTTAACCGCACGGCCACTTCGGCCGGCTAAGTCATAACATTCACACTCGCCTGCGACTGGCTGTGCTGTAAACTACTCCCTACTTTGTGCGTGTCTGACCGACTGACTACGGTCGGTGCGCTACAGAGGCTACTGAAAAGACGTGCTGGAAGATCGTCTCAAGTTGATAAGCTATAAGAAACAGATTTTGTTCAAAAACGTGACGATAATTTTACGTAGCACATACTAGTATTCTGAATATCACTACTACTGAAGAAGAAAAACTATTTTTAATAGGAGTTAGGTTTCATGCATAGAATCGATTATCGGTGATTTGAGAAAGAGAGAAGAACATCTCGTGTTATTATCGAAGACACTCGCGTCGGTCGTATGCTGCCATAATCCTTAACGCCAAATTTCATCGCAATGCCCTAACGGATTCGTTCGTCCTACGTCCCAGATCGATTCCTGCAGTTATTTCACGCAGTGTTACTTACCTGTTAGCACTGACAGCTTTATTCAAATGCCACTGCTTTCGGTCAAGTGAAGCCCGTCGGCCACTGCGTTGTCCGTAGTGAGAGGTAACGCCTAGAATGTGGCACCCTCTAGACACTATGGATCGCGGAATATTGAATTCGCTAACGATTTCCGAAATGGAATGGTCCATGCGTCTGTCACCAACTACAATTCCGCGTTCATAGTCTGTTAATTCCCGTCGTGGGGCCACAATCACGTCACAAACTTTTTCACATTGAATCATCTAAGCACAAATGAAAGCTTCGCCAATGCTCTGCCCTCTTACACCTTGTGTACGCGATGCTAACGCTATCTGTATACATGCGTGTCGCTATCCCATGACTTTTGTCACCTTGTCGCGAAGAAAGCGCTGTATCATTTGAGAGATACAGAGGCGAGCTTTTCGTGTGCCGTGACTTACCCCAGTCCACTGCTACTAGCGCTACGTTATCATAACGTGGCTGTGCGTAGCGTACAAAGCATTGCACCATAATCCAAGGATGAAATTAAAAATTAATGTAGTTTTTCCAAACTTCGTCTATATATGCTTCAGTATATTAATATTTAAACTGTCAAATCTCAGAGTGACCAGATTAATGTGTTTCCCTGAATACATCGTTTTAAATAAAAAATAAATGGCACTAAATAATAAAGCTAGAAAGGTAAAAATTGTTCAAGATGTGAAAATGCATGTCAAAATCAACTGTTACAAGTCTCAACTTGATCGGAGCAATAATTTGATCAAAATCGATGTTTTTACGATAAACTGAAGGAGCTAAATATTAGACTGAGGAAAATGATGATTGGTATGAAGCTTCAGTTTGATATAAAAACATTAACCATGTGATCCCATTAAGCTACCTCTAACAGTTTTCGAGTAATTTACTGGAAACTAAATTTGGAACAAAAACGTCCTTATTTGTAATAGATTAAGTATCATTTATATTAATGACAGAAAGTTCTGATTACAGCACTTGATTAAATCCGTTAAATAATAAAGCTATAACAAGTTTCAAGACTTTGATGCAAATACCAATCAATACAAGGTCTCTTTAATGTTGTAGTTCAGAGGCCATGTTCAACTAACTTCATTCATATAAAAATTACGAAGATTGTAAATTGATGCAAAATAGTGTTATAATTCTGTCCGAGAAAGCGGTCATGTAGATGCTGCTACCTGGACAAAGCGCGGATGACGGCAGGCGTTCCGTTCAGCTGTCTGCTGCAGCCACATAAATACGACGAGAGAGGCAGTGACACACACACTTCGCACCCAGCTATCAATCAATTTGCGTCAGTCAAACGCCGGCTTACGCGCTGCCTCGGATAACGTCACAACCAGACAACTGTTAAGGCATATTTTCGGAACAAATATGAAGTGAGCTCGCGAGCACTTACACCTTCCTAGATCGCTTACATTTCACGGAAGTAACTGTTTGTGTGCCACCCGTAGTGTAAACAAAACCGCGTGGCAAGTGGTTATATTATTTTCCACTTTTGTGGCGAGCAGTTAACTTTCATTATTAGAAGTCAGGGCGAAAGACCATTTAATGGGAAACTACCGTAGAGGTCGGCTTTCAACTGCTCACAAGGCTGTTTATGATAGCGACATCATCATTATTACTATTATTATCATTATTATTATTATTACTATCAGGAATATTACTATGTTGTGAGCGTGAAATTTTATCAAATAAATGAATCAGTTAGAATTCAAAACTTTCATTTATAATCATAGTTCCTGATCCCGATGAGAAAACAGACAGTAGAAAAACTTATTTCGGTGAGTACAAGAAGAATGTGGACTTACAGCGTGGAAATTGTGGTCAGTATGTTCCCCATATATAGAGGGTCTATACAAGGGCGATGTACCTGAGGACAATATAATGGAAATGGAAGAGGATGTAGATGAAGATGAAATGGGAGATATGATACTGCGTGAAGAGTTTGACAGAGCACTGAAAGACCTAAGTCGAAACAAGGCTCCGGGAGTAGACAACATTCCATTAGAACTATTGATAGCCCTGGGAGAGCTAACCCTGACAAAACTCTATAATCTGGTGAGCGAGATGCGTGAGACAGGCGAAATATCCTCAGACTTCAAGAAGAATGTAACAATTCTAATCTCAAAGAAAGCAGGTGTTGACAGATGTGAGAATTACTGAACTATTGGTTTAATAAGCCACGGCTGCAAAATACTAACACGAATTCTTTACAGACGAATGGAAAAACTGGTAGAAGCCGACTTCAGGGAAGATCAGTTTGTAAGTAGGCTGTTTAGGTTTTTATATTGGTAACGCCACGTAGCGCTCTGTATGAAAATCACTGGCTGTGGTGTGTGCAGTCTGTGGCTGGTTTCCATTGTTGTCTGCCATTGTAGTGTTGGGCAGCTGGATGATAATAGCGCGTAGCGTTGCGCAGTTAGAGGTGAGCTGCCAGCAGTGATGGATGTGGGGAGAGAGATGGCGGATTTTTGAGAGCGGATGATCTGGACAGAGACAGTAAATTTGTAAGAATGGTTGTCATGAACTGCTATATATATTATGACTTTTGAACACTATTAAGGTGAATACATTGTTTGTTCTCTATTAAAATCTTTCATTTGCTAACTATGCCTATCAGTAGTTAGTGCCTTCCGTAGTTTGAATCTTTTATTTAGCTGGCAGTAGTAGCGCTCGCTGTATTGCAGTAGTTCGAGTAATGAAGATTTTTGTGAGGTAAGTGATTTGTGAAAGGTATAGGTTAATGTCAGTCAGGGCCATTCCTTTGTATGGATTATTGAAAGTCAGATTGCGTTGCGCTAAAAATATTGTGTGTCAGTTTAAGCACAGTCATGTATAATTTTTCTGAGGGGTCATTTCATATGTCGACCCTTAGCCGAGGATACCTCACTGGAATCTTATGATTTTTTCTTGTAGTTTGTGTAATTAGTGTAGCTTTTGTTTATTGCTAGCGCGTAATTATAGAGAGAATTTCCTTTGTAGTTGTAGTTTTTCATTGTTGTACAGTAAAACAGTTGTGGCATGCATGTAGATTTGCACCAAGTATTTCGCAGCTGCGCTTGCAATTAACTAGATATTATTTTCAATGCTATGTTAATGTGTTTTCTTATTTTGCTCTTCAAATTGTGGTTTTCTGTGTTGTCGTGTGAAATATTGTGACAATAATGCCGTGTGAAAAACGTAATACTAGGCTCCAAAGTAAACTGAGAAATGACAGTGAAGACGAAAGCAGTGTGTTAACGCCGCCGAGTAATGAATTAACTAATGTTCAAAGTAGTAATTTGGTAATTGGGCATAGGGAAATGGAGCGGGCTGCAAATAATGGTGTAGGCAGTGAAACAATTAGTGAACAGGGAAGCATTATCGATCGATCGGTCGGCAACAGCTCGCCTCAGGAATCCGAAATGACAGGACAAAATCTTGCAAATACTGTAGATTCAGGTTTTGCGTCCTCACCGTTTTCTCAAATAAGTCAAGACACATTTTCTGCTTGTCAAAATGATAATGTTGCCGGTGAAAATGCAATGCCAAAAAGCATAGAGAAACAGATTCCAGACGCTAATACATTATTATTGCAATTAATGGAACAAATGGAACAAAATCAGAGACAAACACAGCAATAGCTTCAAAAGTTAGACATAATGGAACAAAATCTTCAAAAGTTAGACACCACACTTGGACAAACACGTGAAGATTTAACTACTGAGTTACATAACATTGAATCGAAATGTCAAAAAGTCTGTAATGACATAAAAACCCAAATTTGTGTGCATTTTCAACCTATTTTTTCGCGGCATGGAAATGCAGTACAGAATCACGAAGCAGCCATAAAAGAACTGCAAACTATTGCTCATGAAAATCATGAGACCTTGCAAGCTAAAATTGACTCAATTGCATCTACCGATTCGGTTACGCAACTTGCAAAAACTCAGGAAAACTTAAAGGACACAGTAGATACTCTGAAAATTGTTTCAGAAAGACACACGGAGGAAATTGGTTCATTACCAGAGAAAGTAGTTGAACTTTCGGATCAGCTAAATAATTTATCTACGAAGGTAGATGATAATCTGAATGACACAAAACCGGTAGTCTTTAATGACACAGAAGAGTGCGAACAAATTAGGAAATTCAAACAAAATCAGAATCAAATTAATATGCAATGCCAAAGAGAAATCCGGGAAGTACAAGATCAGCTGACACAGGTAATACAAGAATTACGTATTTCAGAGGACACTCGCGCTCCAATACGGGAAAAGAGACATAGAAATACGGAACAGCCACAAAATAATAACACAGGGCACTTCGGAAATTATGAAAGAAATTGGCAAGGTACACCAAATTTTGAGATGGAACCGCCGAAACGACGTAACAATGACCGACATGCGACTCACCGACATGATGATTTTGACTATAAGCTGTTTATTACTACACGTAAATTCAAAACATTTAAGAATTCTGGCAAAGACATTCATCCACAAGCATGGATCCATCAATTCTCTCATTGTTTTCCTCCCAACTGGTCATTAGAGCACAGATTAGAATTTATGTGTGGTTATTTAGAGAATGAACCAGCTGTAAGAATGCGATCGGTCATTCACGATTGCCACAGTGAAGGAGAATTTTATCATGCCTTCCTCTCAGCATGTTGGTCTCAAGCTACACAATACCGAGTAAAACATAGCATCATAATGATTAAACGTTTCGAACAATCTGAATTTTCCAGTCTTGTGAAATATTTTGAAGACATGTTGCACAAGAATCAGTACCTGTCAAACCCATACAGCCCCTCAGAACTCATCCGCATTTGCTTAATCAAATTACCTGAACATTTACGACATATTATTTTGGCAGGACGTTGCAAAGACGACATTGAAGCTTTTCAGGGACTCTTACAAGAATTAGAAATTGACACTGACAATCGCGGAACGCGAAAACGGGAACACAACAATTACAGGTCACATCCGTCGCAATTCCGCGACGACGGAAATAATAGCAGGACACGACAAGGCTATTCTTACAACGTAAATCGTGACCAAAACAGACACCACCCGTATGACAACCGTTGGCAGAGTAGTAATAGTTACAGAGAAAGATCGTATTTTCGTAGTAATGAACGTGACAGAGACAATCATAGAAACAGACAATATGGAAACCAAAATAATTATTATCAAGGGAGACAGAATAACTTCAGATGCAACGATCCACCGTGCAGTGCTAATGCAGGGAGAAATTCTCCACCACTTAACCGACAAGAAAGAAGCTACAGGAACTACCGACATGGCGACAGATGATATAATCATAACGACAGACCTGAATTTCATCGGAACTGGCGGGATTCAAACAGGGCTGGGCCCTCTTGGCAAGGTGAATTTGTAGAAGTTAGGTCTCCTAATCCCAATAACGACGCACGCCAACAAAGAGATAGCAGACAATGACTCGCACCGCAGGCAGCCACGTGCGCCGGCTGGCTCAGAGAAAAATAACATAGATGCTAACCTTGAGAAAAATTTGAGCATTCTTTACCGATGTACCATATACCACGTGATAATTCCGTTGAAGCTGGAGCTCTGCATAGAAGGAAGAGTAAAGGCTTGCACCACATTTCACATGTAAAACCTTTTATTGAGAGATAATCTGCTTCTTAACTTAGTCTTTGCCATAAAATTTTTCACTTCATGTTACTAGTACAATTTGTCACACTGAGAAACTGTTAACATGCAACAATGTTTTGAAGTTAACTATCCAGTCTAGAACCTAGGGAACATATTTAGACAGTATTTACGAGAGCATTGTTATAGTGAACAGACGACACAGTGTTGTTATTTGTACACTCTTGCTTGTTAGTTGCACGATCACGTAATGACTATAAGGCTTACATACTGAGAACATATACTGCTAATGAGACCTTAATGCTACATTTTGGTTTACTTGAAATGACATTCTTTATTTGAAGTACATTCTGTGAGATTAAAGATGTCTTAGCATTTGGTTTCTTTGACAGCTACACTATTATATCACGACGCTACTAATGTGTGACACAATAAACATTGTTGCTTTTGTGCTGTATCTGCTTTATATCTGCACAGCTTTTCTGAATTCTTCTGGAAAGTAAAACATGTTTTAGTAGTAACTTTGTGGTATAGCTACAATAAGACAGCCATTTTTGTAGCACAACAATACTTACAGTGTAGTACTTTCTTGATCACAGTACTGTACGTAATAAATACGATATCTATACGCTTAGCATTTCGCTTTTGTTTATTACGAGGTAAGGACGAGGTGCATTCAAGTTCTAAGGCCTCCGACTTTTTTTTCTAATTAACTACTCACCCGAAATAGATGAAACTGGCGTTACTTCTCGACGTAATCGCCCTGGAGACATACACATTTTTCACAATGCTGACGTCATGATTCCATGGCAGTGGCGAAGGCTTCTTTAGGAGTCTGTTTTGACCACTGGAAAATCGCTGAGGCAATAGCAGCATGGCTGGTGAATGTGCGGCCACGGAGAGTGTCTTTCATTGATGGAAAAAGCCAAAAGTCACTAGGAGCCAGGTCAGGTGAATAGGGAGCATGAGGAATCACTTCAAAGTTGTTATCACGAAGAAACTGTTGCGTAACGTTAGCTCGATGTGCAGGTGCGTTGTCTTGGTGAAACAGCACACGCGCAGCCCTTCCCGGACGTTTTTGTTGCAGTGCAGGAAGGAATTTGTTCTTCAAAACATTTTCGTAGGATGCAAATGGTTCAAATGGCTCTGAGCACTATGGGACTCAACTGCTGAGGTCATTAGTCCCCTAGAACTTAGAACTAGTTAAACCTAGCTAACCTAAGGACATCACAAACATCCATGCCCGAGGCAGGATTCGAACCTGCGACCGTAGCGGTCTTGCGGTTCCCGACTGCAGCGCCTTTAACCGCACGGCCACTTCGGCCGGCGTAGGATGCACCTGTTACCGTAGTGCCCTTTGGAATGCAATGGGTAAGGATTACGCCCTCGCTGTCCCAGAACATGGACACCGTCATTTTTTCAGCACTGGCGGTTACCCGAAATTTTCTTTTTTGGTGGCGGTGAATCTGTGTGCTTCCATTGAGCTGACTATGCTTTGTTTCTGGATTGAAAAATGGCATCCACATCTCATACATTGTCACAACCGATGAAAAGAAAGTCCCTTTCACGCTGTCGTTGCGCGTCAACATTGCTTGGCAACATGCCTCACGGGCAGCCGTGTGGTCGTCTGTCAGCATTCGTGGCACCCACCTGGATGACACTTTTCGCATTTTCAGGTCGTCATGCAGGATTGTGTGCACAGAACCCACAAAAATGCCAACTCTGGAGGCGATCTGTTCAACAGTCATTCGGCAATCCCCCAAAACAATTTTCTCCACTTTCTCGTTCATGTCGTCAGACCTGCTTGTGCGAGCCCGAGGTTGTTTCGGTTTGTTGTCACACAATGTTCTGCCTTCATTAAACTGTCGCATCCACAAACGCACTTTCGACACATCCATAACTCCATCACCACATGTCTCCTTCAACTGTTGATGAATTTCAATTGGTTTCACACCACGCAAATTCAGAAAACGAATGATTGCACGCTGTTCAAGTAAGGAAAACGTCACCATTTTAAGTATTTAAAACAGTTCTCGTTCTCGCCGCTGGCGGTAAAATTCCATCTGCGATACGGTGCTGCCATCTCTGGGACATATTGACAATGAACACGGCCTCATTTTTCTCCAGTCCGGAGAAAAATAATCGGAGGCCTTAGAACTTGAATGCACCTTGTGCATTGACTTCTACAGAACTTTGCTTATGGACGATGATAATTACGACACTTGGCATATTTTTTACCCTTAAGTAATGACAGAGATTATGTTACAACAAGATGCACAATTTAGCGCTACAGGACACGCATTTGAGTGATTAATTTTGTGCTTAAAACGTTTATTTTAAAAGATTTTTGAATTACAAAGAAAGTTTTCCTTGATACATTTCATTCCATTGCTGTAACCTGTAACACCTGAGGATATAATTACATTAATCCTCAGGGGAGTACACGCCTACTTTGTGTGCTATGCGTGTACCGAGCGCTAGGAGCCCTAGCTAATATGGTATTTGCTTATACAACTTTACACATCGTTCTCTAAAACAGAATTACACAGCTATCTGATTATTTAACAGAGAAACAAACATTTTTTTACTACATCAGTGACAGAGGTTTACGCAATTACACAGTTCGATAACTTCACACTTATGAAATCGTATTTTGTCTGTACTTGGTGAACTGTTCATATTTTTTTCGGAACCATTGTGGTACTATGAGAGCTTTGAATGATATTTGGTATGGGATCATGATTTTTAAAGTGCGTTTGAGGTAGATGACACTATTGAAATGAGCAGAGAAGTTTTTTTTAGGTTTTGAAATTATTGGAGGAAGCTACGACGTTTTCGAGATTTGACTGAGGTGTTATGATGTTATTATTATGACGACGATGTGTATTATGCTGTTGAGGAATGTTTATTATGATATGTATTTATTATGATGAAATATTGAAGAAGTGTCGACGAATATGTATGTGTGTAATAAAGTAAGGAATAATGAGTAGTGGTTAGCGACTCTGACTTGTGAAAAAGGATGTTGGAAACCAAGATTCGTACTTTAAGAGTTATGAAATGTGTGTAAATGTGTGAATGTATCACAATGCCGCCGAAAATTATTTGGACACTGTTATATTTTCAGGATTTTGTTTCTATACATTCGTTACGCAAATTCTCGACCTGTAAAATTTTTATATGAGACTGTCACTGTAGCAGAAACTGCTGTCGTAAATACTTCGGTAAGAAAGTTAAGTGACCACCCTCACGTAATGCGTCATGGGCACCCAGCTGCGCGACAGTCGCCTGGAAAAAAGCCATTAGTGTGTGCCTCTCAGAGGCACAGGTGGAGAAAAATAAGAGGCCATTATCCTCGCTATTGACATATCTTTGTAGTAAGCATCGCAAATACGACACGCCCAAACTTGAAAACATATGATTACACTGTGGAGCTCTTAATTTATGATATTTACTAAATTGCCTAATGAAAACATGAGAAACATATTTACATTTTGTTTAATATCCAGTTTCTAGCTGCACTGCAACATTGGTTAAAATAAAATTTAATAGATGTACTAATATCACTATTTTCTGTCTACACACCCAGAAAGAATCATTTTATGATCTACTTCCAAAAAAAATGAGGAAGCGCAAAAAGACATTTCCCTTCACAGGAACTGCATACATAATTTTCTTTTCGAGTACTTGGTAATTTATTTCATAGAATAAGTTGTGGTGCACCATTTAATTACATAGACATTAAGATGCGAATAGATATTTCCCTTATCTGCATTGTTGTCTTAAGTGTACTATTTTTTCTGTTTGAGCTTTGTTGTGTTTAGATATAAGTTATTGCATTTGCTGCTGCTGTTAGCCCGGCAAAATGTTACTGAATTTGACTTTGTATTACTCTGTTAAGCCAGTTTTACTACGGATTTATTTTTCTTGTTTGCTGCAAATTGCCTGATATTAGTTGTAATATTGCATTTGCTTTTCTAATTTATGCTGCTTGCTTTGCCAATTTGCATTTTTTATCATTGCTGTTTGTGTTAATTGTTTTGTGCTGCTGCATTGCCTTGTCCCTTAGTTTAGCATCTGAGCTCAGTAGATTTAAGTTAGCTTAAGATGGGGTAGGCTATATAAGAGAACGAGTTGTGATGAATGGAAAGAAATGCATTGAGAAGCTATAAGAAAATGGTTTGGCCAAAAAAGTATTTCGAAAGAGGATATGAACAACAGGTTTTGGTAGGATTTTCTTGGAAATAAATAATGAGGTAAGATAATGGAAAATAAATAATGAGGTAAGAAATATGTGAACATATAAATACAGAAAGCATGCTTGGATAGCATTTTTTTGGTGGAACCAAATGTTGAAATAAGACGAAAGATCTATGGAATGAAGTTTTGGTTTGGACTGCAGTACCAAATGTTACACTGTAAATAAACCCTGTCCTGTATTTTTGTGTTACTACACTATGTGAATTTGTGTTTTTCCTGTCTGTATGTGTTTAGCTAACACGATTTATGTTGTAGAATTTTTCTGATAATATGTTATTTACCTTGTAAAGATGGTTAGACATTATTTATTCTGTTTTGTTTCAATGCTCTTGTGTAAAATTAATGTTTCGAAAACTATTCTCATTATTTTATTTATTTTCTTATGTCATAATTCCTGTAACACTGATGAACATGTTTATTTCTATTCTTTTGTAAAGCCTGTATTACTACAAATGTTATCTGTACTATTATGTTCCTTAATGATGTATTTTGTACCTTTGTAATTGTATTCTCATGTTATAAAATTGAAATTGACACCAGTTCACCAAAGTAAGTAGCTTGTAAGCATTCATTTCACACTATACATATTTCTGTTGGTCATAGTATATGCACAACATGTGAAAAAAAAGAGGACTGTTCGTGTTTGGACGTGTGTTAACAATGCGGAAGGGGCTGATTAACAGCATTGCTGGTTCTAAGGACAATTCCAAAAACTTTGTGCGTGTACAAGTGGTGGTTTATGGACTTGCTATATTCTCCACAAGACTCTTCAATGGTGACAGTACACCGCACAGCCGCAACAGATGGCTGCTGGCCGTCTCTACAAGGACTGCAGTGGGTCTGCATCTTTGATGGCCCACCAATACCATTATTTCTACAAGGACTGCAGTGGGTCTGCACCTCTGGTGGCCCACCAAAACAACACTCTCTACCAGGACTACAGTGGGTCTGCTCTGTGATGACCTACCTACCAATATTCTTCAAAACTTCGAATGACTCTGCTGTGGGTTTGCTCTGTTGTGGACCATTACGTGTCTGCACGTCTAGAGTCTGCACTGTCTTTCCGTTGGAAGGACAACACTACTTCTTCAAGAGTGCATGGAAATCCACTACTTTCGTGTGCATTCTCTTTTACTGCTCAGACTTTGAGAAGAAAAAAAAAAACACTGCAATTTTACTGTGATGAACGATCAGGACTCTCTTTATGGACTGTGAGAAGATTTTAGCTTTTAACCAACGTTGTATCGATAAGTGTGTGCATTTGATTTCTTTGTTATTGTAATTATGAAAATTTTTTTCAAATCTGTATTGGCCACTGCCGAAAACAATTTGTAAAATTTTTTGTGGGGAGCATGGGGGCTATGTAAGTAGGCTGTTTAGGTTTTTATATTGGTAACGCCATGTAGCGCTCTGTATGAAAATCACTGGCTGTGCTGTGTGCAGTCTGTGACTGGTTTCCATTGTTGTCTGCCACTGTAGTGTTGGGAAGCTGGATGTTAATAGCGCGTAGCGTTGCGCAGTTAGAGGTGAGCCGCCAGCAGTGAAGGATGTGGGGAGAAAGATGGTGGATTTTTGATAGTGGATGATCTGGACAGAGACAGTAAATTTGTAAGAATGGATGTCATGAACTGCTATATATATTATGTCTTTTGAACACTATTAAGGTGAATACATTGTTTGTTCTCTATTAAAATCTTTCATTTGCTAACTATGCCTATCAGTAGTTAGTGCCTTCCGTAGTTTGAATCTTTTATTTAGCTGGCAGTAGTGGCGCTTGCTATATTGCAGTAGTTCGAGTAACGAAGATTTTTGTGAGGTAAGCGATTTGTGAAAGGTATAGGTTAATGTTAGGCAGGACCATTGTGTTGTAGGGATTATTGAAAGTCAGATTGCGTTGCGCTAAAACTATTGTGTGTCAGTTTAAGCACAGTCATGTATAATTTTTCTAAGGGGACGTTTCAAGTTTGGATTCTGTAGAAATGTTGGAACACGTGAAGCAATAATGACCCTACGACTTATCTTAGAAGCTAGATTAAGGAAAGGCAAACCTACGTTTCTAGCATTTGTAGGCTTAGAGAAAGCTTTTGACAATCTTGACTGGAATACTCTCTTTCAAATTCTGAAGGTGGCAGGGGTAAAATACAGGGAACGAAAGGCGATTTATAATTTGTACAGAGAGCAGATGGCAGTTATGAGTCGAGGGGCGTGAGTGGGAAGCAGTGGTTGGGAAGGGAGTTGTAGCCTATACCCGATGTTATTCAGTCTGTATATTGACCACACAGTAAAGGAAACAAAAGAAAAACTCAGAGTAGGAATGAAAATCCGCGAAGGAGAAATAAAAACTTTGAGGTTCACCGATGATATTGTAATCCTGTCAGAGACAGCAAAGGACCTGGAAGAGCAGTTGAACGGAATGGACAGTGTCTTGACAGGAGGATATAACATGAACATCAACAAAAGCAAAACGAGGATAATGGAATGTAGTCGAATTAAATTGGGTGATGCTGAGGGAATTAGATTAGGAAATGAGACACTTAAAGTAGTAAACGAGTATTGCCATTTGGGGAGCAAAATAACTGATGATGGTCGAGGTAGAGAGGATATAAAATGTAGATCGTCTATGGCCAGGAAAGCGTTTCTGAAGAAGAGAAATTTGTTAACATTGAGTATAGATTTAAGTGTCAGGAAGTTGTTTTTAAAAAGTATTTGTATGGATTGTAGCCGTGTATGGAAGTGAAACGTGGACGATAAATAGTTTAGACAAGAAGAGAATGGAAGCTTTCGAAATGTGGTGCTACAGAAGAATGCTGAAGATTAGATGGGTAGATCAGATAACTAATGAGGAGGTATTGAGTAGAATTGGAGAGAAGAGAAATTTGTGGCACAACTTGACTAGAAGAAGGGATCGGTTGGTAGGACATGTTCTGAGGCATCAAGGGATCACCAATTTAGTACTGGAGGGCAGCGTGGAGGGTAAAAATCGTAGAGGGAGACCAAGAGATGAATACACGATCAGATTCAGAAGGATGGAAGTTGCAGTAGGTACGGAGAGATGAATAAGCTTGCACAGGATAGAGTAGCATGCAGAGCTGTATCAAACCAGTCTTTGGACTGAAGGCCACAGCAACAACAATGTTCCCCATCGCTTCATGGCTGACCACAAAAATAGTTTTCAGGCTTTTTCGGCTTTTTTAACCGACGGTGAATATATTATTATCAACACGCCGCCCCAAAACCTCAGTGCATGTATGTAGATGTAGATGTATCGTTATTACACGAGATAGCGTTTGGTTACAAAGACTGTATTAAGAATGTTGTGAATTACTTGGATTCCGCCTCTGTTGTTCGGACGGACGTTCTGGCACGTCAACATTCGAGGCTGATCACGAACTCCGCATTTCCACGGCAGCGGCGCTGCCGCACGGAGCGTACATATCTGTTACGCAGGGGCTCGTTTTAGCAGTCCGTGACGTAAATATCAGAGCGCCGTTACGCGGCAGACCGTGCGCTTTTGTGCTGGTATCGGGAGCTGCAGGTAATACGGCTGGGACGGCCATTTGGGTGTTTTGTTTGCCCGTTTTTGTGTCGGGTGCGCGCGTCCGCCGAATAGCCGGCAGAAGCGATCCAGCGAGGCGCGGAGACCGCCGAACGCGTGGCGCGGGCTGCCGCGCTGCAGGGGCTCTGCCGCGGGAGGCCGACTGCAAAAGACGGGCCGGCGGGCGTGCGGTCGGCGGTCGCCCGTGACCGGTGACCGGTGATCGGTGAATGCGGCGGTTTTAATCAGCGGGGCATAATGAGCGCCGGCGGGGGCGCCGACCGCAGCCCGGGGGTGGGCGGGGGCGGCCGCTTTGACAGCTGAGTAATACGGCCCGCCGCGCTGCAGCTGCAGCCAGTCGGCGACATCCTGGCAGGGTCGCCAAAACGCACGTCTGGCTCGCATAATGAACTCCCGCCTAACGGCCTAATTATTACTCGCAAATAACCGGCAGCGGCATTCACAATTAGCAGGCAGCAATGCCAGAGCGCCTGAGCAGCTGCTCGTAATAATTTACATGTGCGTCTGCAAACACTGGTGAAATGTTAAAGAGGAAAGATATAATTGTGATGCCTTTGAATCAACTTTCTGATATAAAAAAATCTATCACACGGTGTCGACAGAAAGTAGGTTGAACCTAAAAAATCCTTTGTGCATATAGCGAGTCGAAAAACATCACAACTCAGCCACAGTATTTTGTGGAGCGAGATAACGATGAATAGCAAACAGAACGACAACTTCAAACACTTCCTAATTACTGATAGTATTTTTGTTCTTTCATTACAATTACAATAAAATACGTGTTTTCTTCGCCAGACACCATGCGCTTTATTGTAGTAGAGCCTCATCAGTTGGTCTGTAATCAGAGATATTTACAATTTGATTTGTTTTTATGGTCGAAATACAGTGGTGTACGAAAAAGTGTGCTTTGCAAAAAGTAAAAAATGCGTTGCTCTGCAAAACAGCGAAAAATTAGACCACAAGTTAAAAAAATGGTTCAAATGGCTCTAAGCACTATGGGACTAAACATCTGAGGTCATCAGTCCCCTAGACTTAGAACTATTTAAACCTAACTAACCTAAGGACATCACACACACCCATGCCCGAGGCAGGTTTCGAACCTGCGACCGTAGCAGCAACGCGGTTCCGGACTAAAGCGCCTAGAACCGCTCGGTCACAGCGGCCGGCAGACTACAAGTATCAGTGTCTAGTGAAGAAAGAAACCAAAGACGTACTAGCAGACGGCAGCGGTCGCGCGGTTCCAGACTGTAGCGCCTAGAACCGCTCGGCCAGTCCGGCCGGTAGGAATTTACAAGACCATACTCATCAGCCAAAGAAATCAGCAGAGAACGAGTACAGATAATACTCAGACAGTGTATGTCCACAGGATAAAAATGCCAATGCTTAATTTCTGTATTAGTCATTGTAACGGATACGATGAGGAAATAACTCTGCCCATCTGAAAAATAACAAATATTGACATTCATCAAACAACGATTACAATTTCTTATCGTATCAATATGGACCAGTAAATACTGTATTACGTCCACTTTCGCGAACACTCTATTTATAATATAAGTCTCTTGCCACTCGAAATCACTCTTCAAATTATGGTAAGTAATTTTCAACAAGCTTCTCATAATTATTATACTATAAAGCAGGAGCAGGTTCAAAACATTTTTGAGCCCAACGACAAAATAATTTAAGGTTATACCTCATCAAATCACTATCATAAGCAGTTCCTTATCTTCTAAAACTTCTCAGCAACCAGATGTATATAAAATAACTCAAGGCAGTAACCACTACAACAATATTTCTTAAAATACAGTCATAAAATTCCTTACATCATTCTTCTTGAACACCACTTTGGTTCGTAATATTGGATCATTCGGCACATTAAACATTGAAAGGTAACTTACGTAATTCTATGCCAGACTTGATGACTTTCGACATTAACGCCAACCCCACAAGGTGACAAGACGTTCACAAATGTGTAACTACTTACGTGAGTAACGACCATCGTCAAAGCGGTGGCGCCGCCTGTGAACTCTAAATCAAAAGCTTGTTTAGCCGAATCGTAGGGGTAAAAAAAAAAAAGACTTACAATCGGAATTACCAAATTCTGGGGAAGAACAGCTGAACCTAGCGATTTAGGTCATAGACGAAATGTACCCTTAAATTTGATTGTCTTCGTACTTCCGTGTCTCCACAAGGAAACAAATCCCCTCCTGAAGGTTAGCTGTGCTAGTGTAATCCACCACGGTATTGTAGTTACTTCCAATTCAGACAACACTGGACGACAATGTAGAGTCTAATTCCAGCGCCACTCAACCACCAGCTGCCACAATTGTGGGCAAGGCAGAGCACATTTTCTGTAGCTGTGCCTGCTAACTCAGCCAATCGTTTACAGTTCTTGCGGAACCGCACAACTCCCCAGCTCACAACTTACCGCCCATTTCTCTGGACAAGCCTTGGCGCAAATGCCTACAGGTGGCGCCACTTCCCCGAGCCGAAAACACTCATTGTGACTCGAATGAACCGACAAGAGGAACACAATTTACTGTGAAATATTTTGTAACTGGAATAAAATATTGCATTTGCGATTCTCTCATACACACATCTCATGTTAGCGACTAAATAAGAAAGTTTTAATAAATAGACCGTGAAAATTGATGCTACACCTGCGGGGTAACAGTTGCTGCATGTCCTTCGATACAAGTCTGTGAGATGTGACAACACCATCACCTTAACCAGCACCAACTCCTTCCCCTTATCCTGTGTGGCTTCTGGCCATCCTTCTCAGTCGACGACCAGCTCCTTAACCTTATCAATCTTCTTTCCCTCCAACTCAACTCCCGTCGCTCCGCTATCTTTGTTTCCCTTGACCTCCAGAACGCCTACGACCGTGTCTGGCATCCCGGGCTCCTCTTCAAACTCCAGACCTATCCTCTCCCTATCAATTTTGTCCGTCTCCTTGCTTCCTTCCTCTCCCATCGTCCATCCTATGTAACTATCCACAATTCCAACTATGGGAGTATCCCATGACCTCATCCCATTTCCCCTTCCATCCCTCTGCCGGCCTGCCCCAAGGATCTGTCCTTTCCCCTCTCCTCTATCTCCTGTACAATGCTGATATGCCCAAACCTCCCCCGCCTGTTCATCTCCTCCAATTTGGTGATGATACCACCTTCCTAGCCCTTTATCCTACCCTTCAATGGTCCCAACATACCCTCAAACCCACCTTGACCAGTACACCGTTTGGTGCAACCAGTGGTTCCCCCGTATCAACCCCTCCAAGACTCAGGTGATAGGCCACACCACCCACTTCTTCTGTCTCCATCATTTATGGTCGTCCTATCCACCTACTCTCAAATACCTTGGCCTCACCCTTGGCCGGCCGGTGTGGCCGTGCGGTTCTAAGCGCGTCGGTTTGGAACCGCGTGACCGCTACGGTCGCAGGTTCGAATCCTGCCTCGGACATGGATGTGTGTGATGTCCTTAGGTTAGTTAGGTTTAAGTAGTTCTAAGTTCTAGGGGACTGATGACCTCAGTAGTTAAGTCCCATAGTGCTCAGAGCCATTTGAACCATTTGAACCTCACCCTTGACCACCACCTCACCTGGACTCCCCATCTCCTTACAATCCAACACAAAGCTTACAACGGACTCCGCCTCCTGAAACTTCTGTCCAGCTGGACATGGGGACTGCATCCTTCCACCATCCTTCACATCTACAAATCTTTGATCCACCACATCCTTTGTTATGCCAGCATTGCTTGGATTTCCGCTCCTCCCAGGTTCTATAAAGCCCTCCAAATCCTCCAACACCATGCACTCTGCCTCGCCTTCCACATCTGCCTCCGATCCCCCATGTGCATAATCTATGACCTCATCCCATTCCCCCACTGTCTCCTTTTCCTTGAACACATCCGCACCCTGTATATTGTCCGCCAAATCAAACCCCCACACCCCCTGATGTCTACCCTTCCTACCAACTCTAACCCCGCCTTCCTCCTGCCTTCTCCTCAGGGCTCTGTCTCCTCCCCCTTCCTTCTCCTGAGCGGCTTCCCCCCTCCTACGCCCCCTCCCTCTCCTCTGTTCCCCTTCAGTGTCTCTGTATTCCCTCATGCCTTGTCTTACCTCCTCATCTCCCTCCCTGCCCGTATCCTGCCTCTTGGTGCGCCCCCTGTCCCCCTCTTTTCCTCTTCCTCCTGCCCGCCATCTCCTTCCCTCTTTTTTCCTCCTCTTTGACCTCCAGTCCTTTGGCAGGTCCCTACTAGTGGTTTTTATTCTTTGTGGGTGTTCCATCGTTTCCAGTGGATTTGTTTTTTAAGTGTCTCACTCTGTGTGAATTTTATACTATGGCCGACATTTAACTTTTGTTTGACCCCAGTGATTTTAAGTATGCAACGAATTGCCAGCTGTGTTCTTTTAACTTTATGTTGACTTTTTAATTGTCCCCCAATGCCCCTGTATTAGTGTATATTTTATCTCCCATAATCTGCATTTACTGTATTTTTATGTCCCCTTTTTACCCCTGTTTTTTATGTAAGAGTTCCCCTTGTATTTTTGTTAAAGCCATTTGGCTGAAGAGTGGTGGACTGTGCCACTACCAGCTTTCCCCTGCTCATATGAGGCATGGGAATGAAATTACAATAAAGGAAAAAAAAGGTGTGACAATTTGGGCTCGACAGTCAGTTTTATGGGCGGCTTGCTTTTGAGCTTGTGCCACCGCGGCAGTCGTGAAAGTGCAGTCTACAGATCTGTCCGAACGGGAATATTCGGTCGGAGGAAGTAGCCGACTATGCAGTGCCTTGAATAGTTTGGTCATGTGTTGGGTGACGTGTGCAATACTGAGCAGTAATTCGTAAGTATGGAATGTTGTCCAAGATTGGTACATTACTGAAAGTTGAAGTTTTATTCGAATATCGTGTTGTAAGTTTGTGAGGCAATACTAACCTTACGACTTATCTTAGAAGAAAGAGTAAGAAAAGGCAAACCTACGTTTCTAGCATTTGTAGACTTAGAGAAAGCTTTTGACAACGTTAACTGGAATACTCTCTTTCAAATTCTGAAGGTGGCAGGGGTAAAATACAGGGAGCAAAAGGCTATTTACAATTTGTACAGAAACCAGATGGCAGTTATAAGAGTCGAGGGGCATGAAAGGGAAGCAGTGGTTGGGAAAGGAGTGAGACAGGGTTGTAGCCTCTCCCCAATGTTATTCAATCTGTATATTGAGCAAGCAGTAAAGGAAACAATAGAAAACTTCAGAGTAGGTATTAAAATTCATGGAGAAGAAGTAAAAACTTTGAGGTTTGCCGATGACTTTGTAATTCTGTCAGAGACAGCAAAGGACTTGGAAGAGCAGTTGAACGGAATGGACAGTGTCTTGAAAGGAGGATATAAGATGAACATCAACAAAAGCAAAACGAGTATAATGGAATGTAGTCAAATTAAATCGGGTGATGCTGAGGGGATTAGATTAGGAAATGAGACACTTAAAGTAGTAATGGAGTTTTGCTATTTAGGGAGTAAAATAACTGATGATGGTCGAAGTAGAGAGGATATAAAATGTAGACTGGCAATGGCAAGGAAATCGTTTCTGAAGAAGAGAAATTTGTTAACATCGAGTATAGATTTAAGTGTCAGGAAGTCGTTTCTGAAAGTATTTGTATGGAGTGTAGCCATGTATGGAAGTGAAACATGGACGATAACCAGTTTGGACAAGAAGAGAATAGAAGCTTTCGAAATGTGGTGCTACAGAAGAATGCTGAAGATAAGGTGGGTAGATCACGTAACTAATGAGGAGGTATTGAATAGGATTGGGGAGAAGAGAAGTTTGTGGCACAACTTGACTAGAAGAAGGGATCGGTTGGTAGGACATGTTTTGAGGCATGAAGGGATCACAAATTTAGCATTGGAGGGCAGCGTGGAGGGTAAAAATCGTAGAGGGAGACCAAGAGATCAATACACTAAGCAGATTCAGATGGATGTAGATTGCAGTAAGTACTGGGAGATGAAGAAGCTTGCACAGGATAGAGTAGCATGGAGAGCTGCATCAAACCAGTCTCAGGACTGAAGACCACAATAACAACAAGAAGTTTGTACTGTAATTCGATAATTGATTTCTATAAAGAATATAATAAACTAATAACAGCATCTCAACCTATTATGCTTGATGAACTCCATCATAAAACCAATCATCAAATAATGGTAACTAAGAAACAACCAACAAACGACGAGAAGAGGAGTCGACGAAGTGGGCAGTCAAGAAGCTTGCAACTCGTAATCGAGCCTGGCCTTCGTAAATAAGGCGAACAATTACGTCACCAACTGCGCCGTCTCAACACACCTCAAGGCCTGACTCACGGTTGTCACGCATGTTGCCTAGCTGGTGTGACTTCCGGACGTTGCTGCCAGAGGATTCTAACTAGGTATGTGCAAACAGCAATGCTGCGGGAACATTTTTTATGGACAACCATTCGCTTGCCCTTCCACAAGGGATGTACATCAGTTTAACTGTCTTAAATTTTCAGTATATTCAGCGTATGTGGAAGGTTTGCTTTGAAAACTTTCCATGTCGCTCAGTCTTGGCTAACTTCATTACCCATCGATAAATTCATTTTATTTCATTTCAGTACATTCAGTTTATTTCATTAAAGCGCGCTAAACATTAGTCGTAGGCTATCTGTAACATCGTCCGCAGCTAGTGGTCTTGCGGTAGCGTTCTCGCTTCCCGCCCACGGTAGCATTCTCGATTCCCGGCGGGGTCAGGGATTTTCCCTGCTTCGAGATTACTGGGTGTTGCGTCGTCTTCAACATCATCATCATCATTCATTCCCATTACGGTCGGCCGAAGGCAATGGCAAACCACCTCCGCTAGGACCTTGCCTCGTCAGCGGTGCGGGTCTCCCGCATCGTCCCCTACGTTCCTCGGAGTATGGGACCTCATCATCATCATCATATCTGTAACATCAGTGTCCTCGGTAGCTTGTAACATAGCCTCAAGATTTCGTACGTACACTGCCCATCATCATACCACACGACGCTAGCACACGCTTCTGTGGCACACAAGAAGAAAGTAGTCGACTTGAATTGTTGTGATGGAAACAATTTTCATCGCCAGTATTTGGCCGTAAAGGAGAAAGAGAGTTAGAACCGTTAGTTTCCGGATCACAAGCATGGGGAGCAATGCCATGGGATAAATTCTAGAGTCTCACGACGTGGTGGCGTGTGACGCTGGTGACGGCGATCCATCCGTTGGGTCGGGACGTTAAGCTCGGCGGATCTCTCGGAGCTATTCGACAGAAGTCGGCTGTGTGCCGAAACTGGGTTACGTCATCTTCCTTCCCCTCTTGCCCCAGTCTCTGAACTTCTTGGAGGGGCGGTGTACATTACGCCTGGCAGTGGAAGTATGTCATTTCACACGAAGACCTAAATATTTTCCAAAAAGAAGCTTGAAACTGCAACTCGTGGCCTCCCTGCCAATAATACCTAACAACTTTACTTACTATTCTACACTCCTGGAAATTGAAATAAGAACACCGTGAATTCATTGTCCCAGGAAGGGGAAACTTTATTGACACATTCCTGGGGTCAGATACATCACATGATCACACTGACAGAACCACAGGCACATAGACACAGGCAACAGAGCATGCACAATGTCGGCACTAGTACAGTGTATATCCACCTTTCGCAGCAATGCAGGCTGCTATTCTCCCATGGAGACGATCGTAGAGATGCTGGATGCTTGCCATGCCATTTCCACCTGGCGCCTCAGTTGGACCAGCGTTCGTGCTGGACGTGCAGACCGCGTGAGACGACGCTTCATCCAGTCCAAAACATGCTCAATGGGGGACAGATCCGGAGATCTTGCTGGCCAGGGTAGTTGACTTACACCTTCTAGAGCACGTTGGGTGGCACGGGATACATGCGGACGTGCATTGTCCTGTTGGAACAGCAAGTTCCCTTGCCGGTCTAGGAATGGTAGAACGACGGGTTCGATGACGGTTTGGATGTACTGTGCACTATTCAGTGTCCCCTCGACGATCACCAGTGGTGTACGGCCAGTGTAGGAGATCGCTCCCCACACCATGATGCCGGGTGTTGGCCCTGTGTGCCTCGGTCGTATGCAGTCCTGATTGTGGCGCTCACCTGCACGGCGTTAAACACGCATACGACCATCATTGGCACCAAGGCAGAAGCGACTCTCATCGCTGAAGACGACACGTCTCCATTCGTCCCTCCATTTACGCCTGTCGCGACACCACTCGAGGCGGGCTGCACGATGTTGGGGCGTGAGCGGAAGATGGCCTAACGGTGTGCGGGACCTCAGCCCAGCTTCATGGAGACGGTTGCGAATGGTCCTCGCCGATACCCCAGGAGCAACAGTGTCCCTAATTTGCTGGGAAGTGGCGGTGCGGTCCCCTACGGCACTGCGTAGGATCCTACGGTCTTGGCGTGCATCCGTGCGTCGCTGCGGTCCGGTCCCAGGTCGACGGGCACGTGCACCTTCCGCCGACCACTGGCGACAACATCGATGTACTGTGGAGACCTCACGCCCCACGTGTTGAGCAATTCGGCGGTACGTCCAGCCGGCCTCCCGCATGCCCACTATACGCCCTCGCTCAAAGTCCGTCAACTGCACATACGGTTCACGTCCACGCTGTCGCGGCATGCTACCAGTGTTAAAGACTACGATGGAGCTCCGTATGCCACGGCAAACTGGCTGACACCGACGGCGGCGGTGCACAAATGCTGCGCAGCTAGCGCCATTCGACGGCCAACACCGCGGTTCCTGGTGTGTCCGCTGTGCCGTGCATGTGATCATTGCTTGTACAGCCCTCTCGCAGTGTCCGGAGGAAGTATGGTGGGTCTGACACAGCGGTGTCAATGTGTTCTTTTTTCCATTTCCAGGAGTGTATGTGTGTAATAGAAACGAAGAAATATATTTTAATAGTTATTTTATATCTGGTGTTGTGTTCATTGAAACAAGTCCGGTGGGCAACATACAAGGTAGCTGGAAGCGAACACCCTACCATGGAAAAGCACTTGCTTTACTAAAGGTAGCTTACTTGCACGCTAGCAGGTGTTGTCATCACAGAGCGTTTAAACGAGGGATTTTCAGTCAGTAATTACTCGGCCAATTTCGATTAAAAACGTGCAGAATTTGCTGTTGGATATCATGGAATATTCCAGCTTCAGCCCATATAGTTTCATGAAGTGCCGATAGGTGGTGACGCTATATGTACCCTTCAAAATGGCGTCTTTAACGGAGGTGCCTTCCAAGCAAAGAGCTGTCATTACGTTTCTTCTGGCGGAAAACCAGAGCATCGTAGATATTCGTACGCGCTTGCAGAATGTCTACAGAGAGCTGTCAGTAAATAAAAGTGCAGTGAATCGTTGGACGAGGCGTCTTCCCTCGTCGCAACAAGGCCGCGCAAACCCGTCCGGTCTGCCGCGTGCCGACCGCCCGCACGCAGCTGTGCTACCCTCAGGAAGTCGAAGAAACGACTTCAGCGTGTTCGTTGCAGCGCTTCTCCTTCTTCAGGGCAACGCGAGGCCCCACACAAGTCTGCGCTCCCGAGAGGAGCTCAGAAAACTTTCTTGGACTGTTCTTCCTCATCCGTCCATCAGCCCGGATCTCGCACCTTCCGACTTCCATCTCATTGGTGCAATGAAGGATGCACTCCGCGGGAAGCAGTATGTTCACGATGAGGTAGTTATTGGTGCAGCAAGAGACTGGCTACGACTTCGACCAGTGAAGTGGTGCCACGAGGGCATACAGGCTGTTCCAGTAAGGCCACGGCATTGAACGGAGATTATGTTGAAAAATAGGGTTTCGTACCCAAGAGACCGGGGAGTACCGTGGTGTGTTCGAATCCTGTATGAAACCAACCTGTTTTCAGAAAATTAAATGTGCTGAATTACCTGTTGAGCGCGCCTCGAATCTATGACTCAAGTAAAGTGGGCATGTAACAACAACGACGTTGTACTATTGTACATATAAATAATTTTTTTTTTCCATCTGATTTTTCGTTAAACTTGAGTAATTGATGTTCTGATTTCATTTGTTTTCTTGTTTCATGTCATTGTGTTAGGAAAACTGTAAACGAGTTTCAATGTGAATATTAATGTTTATGTCAAATGTCAAGTAGTATTGTGATAGAATTGAAATGTAACAAAGTTTGAAACTATTGTAAGATGTTTAAAATTGTAACTGTGCGTCTGGTCCACACGTAGGCAATGTGTTAGGATATGTTGAATGCAAAACCTCGGGTGAATACCCTGTCTGTAAGGGAGCGGTAAAAGGTGGATGGCAGGCGAGCGCGGGAAAATGCGTGCGGGCACTGCACGGCGCAACGAGCTCAGCAGCAGTATTAGTTGGAGTTTGGCACTGGTTTGAGCAACACCTTCTGGAGTGAGGAGGCTCTCCTGGAAGACGTAGCTTCACTGAGCCTCGGATATGCCGTTCCAACACCCATACAGCATGGCAAAATTCCATAGGTACTAAATGGAAAAGTATTGCGACACTATGAAGAAATAAAGTGCCGATACGTCAAGAGCCATAGCTGTGGTTGTATTTGTGCTTTGTGCCTAGCCATCTCGCCGCCTGCCAACCGCCGCATCGATACGAACAGGTTGAAACTTTTAGTACTGTATTCGTATGGACCAGTGTTACTTTTGTTCCATACTGTTCAATAACAACTTAAATTTTACTAGAACTTTCCTATCATTTAATTATCCTCACAGCTAACCTAGATAGGGTCCTTTCCAAATATTGTGCAATCCGAGTGTCCCGGAATGAAAAATTAAAATTTTAGTTAATAATAATTACTTGCAGACCTAACTATGTAAGAATGGTGTTTAAAGAACTGTTTTGTTAATGAACCAGTAAATGAATAACGAAGGTCTGATAAAGTTGGAAGATAACTTTAATATTGATTTAGTAATGAAGTTTAATTATTTCGAGACAGATATAAAGGTATTTAAATAAGTAGGAAATAAGATAAAGAGAGTAGCAACCCATATGTTGGCAATCTTCAGCGCATTACGGTGTCAGTGATTAATTTTTTTAATACAGTGATCACAACAGTTTCAAGGTCCCCACCCCCTCCCCCTTTTTTTATTCATTTGAATTCTGAAATGTTCTAAATTGGTTTGACTAGCAAAAGTTAAAGTCAATATATATGTCAAAAGTTATCAGTGTTTTATCTTTATCAAAACTGACATTTTGTGTGTGGCCCCAAAGTGCTAGTTCTAGGGTAACCTATGCCCGATTTTAATCAGATCAATAGACAGTACGAAGTTTGATAGTATACATTATAGTGTAGTGTTATGTATTTATGGTTTTTTCCATATCAGTACAGAACGTGAAACTATCAGTTCAGTAGATTTTCTGGTTCTAAAATTCTACTATATTATGCAGTGTTACTACTTGTTGCTTTGCACGAATATCTGCCAACTTGTACAGGGAAGAAACTCAGTTAATGCCTAATTAGGCTGGCGACCGTATTATTAACAAATTGGTAGCATCTGCTGTGTTGCCTTTTGTCCGTACTGACGTGTAGTTGCATTTCGGACTTATTTGACGTATCATTGTTATTACAGAGTGGGTGTAAGTCTGATTTGCCTCCATTCAGGTACACGCGGTCAATATCTATACAAAAATCCTGTCTCGTAAGGTAAACCCCACTCACTTACCATAGTACAGGCTTTAATGAGCATTGTGTGCCCCACGCGCACGTTACAGGCAGCACAGAATGAAATAAGTAATAAGCGTTAACTGAAATTTTATTTATTCGAATAAACTTACGCATTACAATAAATAAATTAGTTTTGCTGTCTCTGTTGTTATTGTAAAATAATATACACAGATATACTAATCTTTGAGTGATGAGTGACGCTTGGCCCTGTAGCATTAATCCTGACCTAACGCAGTGAAAGAGAACTTTGTGACCTGTAGACGTTGATTCAAGAGATCTGAAACTAGAAGTTTGTTGTTCAGGCTCGAGTCTGAGTGACACTTTTACTGTCCGACCGTCTCTCTTTTATGGCGTTTGGATACAACGGCGGCAACCAAAAAATGAGTTCAAATGGATCTGAGCACTATGCGACTTAACTTCTGAGGTCATCAGTCGCCTAGAATTTACAACTACTTAAACCTAACTAACCTAAGGACATCACACGCATCCATGCCCGAGGCAGGATTTCCAGACTGTAGCGCCTAGAACCGCACGGCCACTCCGGCCGGCTCGGCGGCAACCGATAAGCTGCCTAGCCTGATGATAACTGTAGAACTGTCCATCTGCTACCTGCTGGAGATGAACTGACAGGGTGTGGCTGCTCGTCCGCATTGATCTGTGATGCGCGGAAGGATATCCATCTCTGATCACTCTGACGAGGCAGAAAGTAGTTTGTGGTATCAGTGCCCTCTGTGGCGGCTGACTTGACTATTGCCGAATGGAGTGGACTCTTTGCAACTCTTGTCGCGGAAGAACAAATAGATTCATATTTACTTGTGCCATGTGTGTGGTGACTGATTGGTACTTTGACGGGCGGAATGTCTGTAAAAGTGACTATAATTTCACTTTTTGCGTTCAATAGTAACATTTGTTGACAACTACTTCCCAAACTCATTTTTAAAATCGCATGAGAAATGACGAAAAAAAAATCGCCATTGTTTGACGTTTCCTGCCACGTCTCTTCTCGCAACGGTCTGTCGAATACCAATGTATACACCGACACCAAATGTGTTCTTGGACGCGTAATAAATGCTCTCAAACTCACATTTAAATTCCTGGCAAATCCTGACCTACTAAGGAATCGTGTACGTGGCTAAAATAAAAATTCAAAGTCCAAGTGAGTCTCTGAATGTGCTTATTACGAAACATTGCCCCAAGACAACATTTCAATCATCTAAATTTGTGAAACTTGTAACATATGATGCTGTAATGGTTTTTAATGATGGAAACATAGGGAAAGTGGAAGTGTTACAGCGTTTTCGCTTCAGGACTGGTCCAGTCTCACTAACCATGCTTGAGGATATTGATCGTGGTCTGTGTGTCCAAGGCTGAAATGTCTATTCAGGGCCTAGCAAAGGAAACAAGACCAAAGAAAACACCTAAAAGACTAGTCTTGAGGACAAAGGTGGTCCTGAATGCAGTTCCGGAACTTCCTGAGATGATATAATTGAAAAAAATTGTAAGCTTAATTCTTAAATTAATTTTCCTGGGAACTACATTTTGTGACACTTATGTACCTTTTTCTCAGGACATCTGTGATGTAATGCCTTCATATTTGGCCCAGAGATTTCTAATAGTGCAACAAAAAAACGTACAGAGCTTAATTTTCAAACGCTTTTTACAGGCTGAGATGTGTAGAGAAAGGTGCTGAAATTTCTGTACCGATTAATACTAAAAACACGTAAAATGTTATAAAATATTTTTATCAAAGATATTCAAAACTGCTGACGTATAATTGTTTGTATAATGTAGAAGTAACACACTTCAACTTGCGCAGTGTTTGGGTTAAAAGGTTATGGGCAAAAGGAACATTAATAATTATAGGTTTATTGATAATGATACTTTTTATAGTAGTTTAACAAATTGAACAAAACTTTTGAAAACTGAATTTAAAGTTGCATTGTATTGTTAGTAACCACTCGACACGCAAGTCGTCAAACTGACGTCACCTCAGAAAAGTTACACCAGGCGAACGGTGTATCCGACTGGTTCATTCTGTTCATTAGTAACCATAACAAAATTGTACTTGTTCTCCCCCTTTGAGGCCTCTGGTGAGGAGATTGCGTGGCTGGAGCGCCCTCAGTACCATCTTCAAAAGAATGTACAGCATCTGGATTTGTTTTTATCCTAAAATTTTCAGCATGCACTTTTAAATTTAATTATTGCAATTTACTTTCTCTCACATGCTTTCCTGTGGAGCTCGTTTGAAGTTTGGAAAGTAGGACAGACGTATTGCCAGAAGTGAAGCTGTGAGCCGGGTCGTGCATCATGTCTGGCCAGTTCAGCTGACGAGAGCATTGCCTGTAAAAGGCGATGTTCCCAGTTCGAATCCTTACCGGCAGCACGTACTGATCTGCAACGAAGCTTCGAAGCGCCGCACACTATGCTGCAAAGAGAAAGAGTCCTTCCGGTAATCTTTTCGACGTTGCACAAAAAATGAATAACTGCTTCAACCATGCATATAGCTGGCTCTACCAATTACTTTACAAGCGAAAGTGTTATGTCAGTAACACAGAAAAAATGAAACGAAAACATTGCTGCACTAAAGAAGTGACAATTTATTACGTTGAAGGTGGGTAAATTAACGAACGAGACGTTTAATTCATACTTTGTTCTTATTTGAGACTAATTATCCTGGCAAATGTTTTATTGCTATGAGTGTAAGCACTCTAGCGTTTTCAGCCATCTTTTTGTGACACAATTTTTGGTCTACAGAGGCCAAAAGAGCGATAGTGATGGAGCAAAACGAATATTTCACGTATCCTACAACTGGCTCATATCTGCAGAGAGTACCGAAATGCTATTCCCAATACCGACATAAAAAGCAGGTACACTGCGTTTTAAACTATTGTTGCTGAAGAGAAAAATATAAGGCCATACTGCATGCATGTATGTCACAGGAATAAAGATATGAATAACCAAAAACGCTTTTCCTTTTGTACTGTACACAGTTGTAAATTGTGAAGTATATTTCAAGTCTTTAAAATATAGCACATCTGACATGTAGTTTGGAGCAAGTGTAAGCAAAGCAAACAGTAAGATGACGAGTAGCAGGAAAAACAATAACGACTTGCTTAGCTTCAAAATTTGGGATGACACGGCAATGGAAAAAGTGAAGGAACTTTCAAGTAAGATTACATAGAAGGGCTGAAACAAGGATGATACCAGAAGTACATTGACACAGACGAACAAAATGTTCTTCAGTAAGAGAGCATTACTGGTGCCAGGTGCTGAAATGAAAATTACGAAAATGTTCCTTGTAATATGTCCTTGAAACACAGTATCGTACAGATGTGAAACTCCTGAAATCCAGAGAAGAAGAAGACAGAGGAATTTGAAATGTGGTGCTAGCAAATAATGTTAAAATTAAATGGACGAATAATTTACGTAGTGAAGCAGTACTGGAAGGAATAGGCAACGAAAGAGGTCTAGAGATGATCTTTACTATAAGAATGGAATCGCTAGTGGGAAATCAGCTATGCCTGCTGTGCCATTCATGAGTAATGAACTTGGCATAGGAAGGAGAGTTAGAAGGGAAAAGTAGTATCACAGAAATAGTTTCAAGAGCATGTTGTGTATTGTTGTGTAGAGACCGAAAGACTGACACAAGAGAGGAAAATAGGGAGAACAAAATCGAACCAGTAGAAACACAGATGCATTACACACTGCCTGATAAAAGAAGTGAAGCAGTCGGCAGAGGGATACCAAAGGAAATGAAACTTCATGGATACGGAGGGTATGTGATGTTATTTCAGTGAGTACAAGATCGAGTCGTATATACTAAGAATTTGGCGATATGAGCCCATTCATCAGTATGACATTGCAGTCTCTCTGGCCCGGATGCATGCACTGATTCTGTTGGGAAGGGTGTCAGCAATCCACTGTATCCTCTCCTGAGGTAAAGTGAACAACAAGTGTTGCGATAAGTCTCTCATATCCTTCGTACTGGCACAGGAACGTAGTTGGACACCCGAGGTCGTCCTACAGACGTCCGGCTGACCAGCGGCGGACAGTTTCTGCCAACATGCAGTGATTGGAACTCTTGCACTCACCGCCCCGACAGTGTGTCATGCATTATCAAATACTATAATTTCATACATCTGAAGATGGGATTTTAAAATTTATCATGCCTCTCAGCTGCGCGTAGCCGACGTACCAAATCTTGCACACTTTTTCTACTGGGGACACATCTGGGAATCTTACTGGCCTCGGGAGTTTCTCAATATCACGGAGATAGTGCATAGCGATATGTGGCGTATGTGGACGAGCAGTGTCATACAGACAAATTACACCATAAAACTGACGCGTGCACGGTAACACACGAGGACAGGATTTCCATAACTTTTGTGCCATCAGAGTTCCCTCGATTGCTGCCAGCCGTGACCTGAATGTCATACCGATGGCTCCCCACACCGTGACGGCAGGACTAACACCGCTGTGCCTCTCCAAAAAGATTGGAAAAGGGGGTCTCTCCCAAAGACGTCGCCATACTCGCTGACGACGGTCAGCCGAGTTAGTGTAGAGCGGCGATTAGTAGCTGAACACAGTGCGACCTCAGTCCACAGCAGTCCGTGCTTCAAACCGATCCGTTTGTCGTGTGGTGTTAACGGCAGCCTATGCACCTCACAACTACTCCCTAGTCCGGCTGCTGCCAGTCTGCGACAAATGGTGTGTGATACTACAGAATGTTGCAGGAAGGCCGTTATTTGTTGTCGAGCGGCAGGCGCAGATGCGCTTGGTGCACTACACAGTGATCCTCCGTTGTAGTGATGAGGCGTGGTCGCCGCTAACCTTTATGATGAGTATGACTGACTCCATGTTCCCATGCGGTTCAGCATCGGGCCGCTATCATATCCAAATCCCCCACAAACCTGCATATCGCCCTATTCGAACAGTCAGCCAAATGGAGACCCACAATGTTGGAACTTTAAAATTCTGTTAGTTGATCATAGCGATGTCTCTTACGAGAACTCAGCATCTCCGTGTCGTTCACAGTGATCACTCAGTATCTGATGCAGCTTACACAGGGTGAATTACCTAAAACTTGTCCGCAAATACCATGGAAATGGAAAGTGCTACGATGTGCAGTTTTCACAGAATGCACTGGTAGTGAGGGGCTCGTACTGTTAGCCAATTGGCCGGCCGGAGTGGCCGTGCGGTTCTAGGCGCTGCAGACTGGAACCGAGCGACCGCTACGAATCCTGCCTTGGGCATGGATGTGTGTGATGTCCTTAGTTTAGTTAGGTTTAAGTAGTTCTAAGTTCTAGGCGACTGATGACCTCAGAAGTTATGTCGCATAGTGCTCAGAGCCATTTTTTTTTGTTAGCCAATCAACAGATTGTAATAACACTTACGAAGTGTATTTTTGTGCAAACATTCACTTTTTTAAATAGAACAATGCATACTGACGTTAACAAACTAAAAGTGGGATAAATTGGAGTGTCAGTGGTGTTTTTTGCAGATTCTTGGGCGAGTGTGGTTTACCAGACATCGTATTTTGACACTTATACAGTACCTGTGGTAGCATCCACTAAACAACAACCCAGGAACGTACATTAGTTATATGTCGGTTCTGACCAGCAACGAGACAGCTGAACATCACAGGTTGCGTACAAAATGATCACCGGCAGTGGCAATACATGCTCCCAGTCTGGTATGGAACGACCGCTGCACACGTGCTAGTATTTCACCAGAGAGGTCTGCGCAGCCTGCAGTAATACGTAAATGCATATCATCGCGTGTAGTTGGTAAGTCCTTGTAGACAGCGTCTTTCAGCTTTCCTCGCAGAAAAAAATCTACAGGGGCCAAATCCGGGAAATGGGCTGGCCAAGGCACAGTTCCTCCGCGTGCACTCCAACTATTTGGAAACAATTCATGGCGACATGCTGTAGTACTTCATGCACTATGGGCTGGAAACCCATTATGTTAGTACCACAGGTTCCTTCTAGTCTGCAGGTGAACTCTGCTAGCGTCCGTGGAAGATGGTCTGTTCGGAGGCTGTGATACTTGTGTGTGTTCAGTGTCCCGTCTATGAAAAACGATCCTGTAAGCTGATGGGACACTATTCCACACCACACGTTTACACTCCATCGACACTGATGTTCTACCTGATGAAGGCAACGAGGATTGTCAACAGACCAATAGGGTATGATTTGGCGGTTTACCTGGCTATGATTAGTAAATATATAAGGCGTTTGGATTTTACAGATCTTACATGAGCTTGATCCATAACGACAGGATGATACAGTATGAGATCCTCAGAAAAAATAATTATATTATATCAACAAAAGGCAATGGCAGTTAATCTCATGTACCAAAAACTAACAACCCACCAATATATGGACTGCCATGAACAAACAAGTTAAAATGAAACGCGTTTTGGAGACGAAGCGAGCAGGTGGTTAATGATATCGTAAAACTCCCATTTAGCAAGAGAACAGCGAGCTTCAGCGCAGAAAGGGATAAGGCCAGAACAATACATTATTCCTTTTAACTTAAATAAGGCTGGGACTGAGGGTAAGTGGCTGCACGTCATTAACAGGGCTAGGCTGCGACCCAGCAAGAAAAATAAAAATTTATTCACTTCTAGCGAGACGGTGATTGGCTGAAGACACACTTGGCGGCCCAGAAATGACACGTTGGGAAGGTCCCCATTATATAAAAACATTTTGAGACCTAAAAAATTCCATCTCTCTCTCTCGCCTCGCGGCAGACCACTCAAGTGTGTGGAAATAAGTGAGGGCATTGAGAGCTTTGCTTTCTGCAAAGTGCGGACGATACGCTTTACATATCGTGGCGACAGATAGCAAAGCGGTAGTTAATTATTCCTGTGGGAATTTTTGCGGGCAAAGAAATGGTGCACGTTGTTCCAACCCATAGCGAGTGTGCAATAGCCATTATTTCGACTAGGGAAAGATTAATGTTCTACAGAATGCAGGAAAGTTGTGACTGAGTGAATTCAGTCAAGGCCAGTGTAGGGAATTAGCGTTTCAGATCCACCACAGAGACAACATCGTTGCAGATGCCGCTTGGTAAAGTACCATCACGAATTAGGCCAGAGTAAATGCTGAGTCTAGATCGTGCTCACTGCAACTTGTGTACACTTTGACCACTGAACATCAAAAGCTAGGATAGTGACCTAGCCTCACATTGCATACAAGAGAGTTTTTTTTCATTGGTTCAAAAAGTAAATTTATTCTCCCCCAACTCAGTGCATTGACCAGCAATGACAACGTAGATTTAAATGAGCTGATGAGAATTTTTAATAATTATTCTTTCCTGTGATAAAAAAGTTTCATGTGTAGAGATAACGATTTTAATAATCCTCATTTCAATATGTCCAAGACTTAAATATTTTGTTACTGAGTGTCAAAAGTAATTGAACATGATTGTTGTTTATCACTTGACCCCTGAAAGCAACAGTTGATAAATTATATGTAGAATAAAGAAGGGAATAGCTGTGTTTCCTTCTAGAATAGACCACAAACTTCCACTTTTATTAATTCATGCATTATGGTTACGTGACAGCAGCATTTGTAATGATTTTGATACGATCTGCAGCTGATATTAGCTGCCTTACGGGACCAGGGTCATATTTATTTAGAATATCTGTTTGACACCCTGGGCTTGAGAAGAGAGTTCAGATGTTTTGTCCATTTGCACACTAAGTGGTAAGTTAAGTTTGTACACATTAGTACACTCACTGTGCAGATACAAAGGTCGAACGTACGACAAATATGGCTTCATCACTAAAGAAGATACATATTACATTTGCAGTATCCCGTCTTAATACCCAAGTACAGAAATTAACACGATTCTCATAATCGTTTCCATGCATCTCTCGATGGAGATAAATGTGATAGAGATGTAACCTATGTCGATGGAGAATGTGTAGGACACTTGCCTTACTCATGCCACTTCCTCCTGCAATTGCGCGGAAGCTAACAAGCGAATCAACTGCAACAGCAGCAAGAATGTTAACTTCCTCCTCTTCTGTCGTCATTTTTCCTTCTGTTACGTTATGTACATGCTACGCTAACACTTTCACGTAACTGGTTGAAGAGGTTGATAAATAACTGTCGAGATGGTTAACGTCTATTGGGATATCTTGCACATACATAATACAAGAAAGAACTGCATTCTTCCTAAACTCTCAATACACTGTGAGCTTGTCGACTTGTTCTGCATTGGTAAATCACACCGCCCATTCACGACCTACTGCTTGGACTGTCACATGCTAAGTGACTAGCAAGTCGCAGTGCACTCAAGGAACAGGCAAGCATCCCGTAAGCAAACATAACACGGTACCTAGCAAATACGCAAGTTGAAAGGCAGAAACAAGTGTCCGTGTGCAAACGTTTCAAAATACAATATCTCGTGAACGACGCGCACTCGAGTCCTGCAACAAACACCACTGATATTCTAGTTTACCCTACTTTTAATTTCTTAGTGTAAACAGGCATCGTTCTATTTAAAAAATGTGTGTTTGCACATAAAGTACACTTTCTAAGTGTTATTACAATCTGTTGATTGGCTAATAATACGAGCCCCTGACTACCAATCCTTCCAGAGAAAACAGCACATCAATAGCACTTCCGATTTCCGCAATACCTGCGATGCAGGTTTTAGATGGTTCACCCTGCATGCTCTACGAGGCCTGATAACAACACTAGAAATGACCTCTAATGTGATCCGGTGGCCGTTCTACCGGTTACAGAGAAATGCAGCTCTAGGCATCTACATTTACTCCCCCCCCCCTCCCCCTCCCCCTCCCTCCCCGCCACCATGTAGGAAGTTACATTGACATTCGGGGTGCCTCACTTTTATTGTCATGCAGTGCGCGCGCACACACACACACACACACACACACACACACACACAGACACACACACACACACACACACACACATATGGTGAACTTTTGAGAGTCTCTCTTGGACTCTTTATGTGTACTGTAAGAGTGGTGAAATAATTACGTACGTTACATATGTTAAATGACATTTGCTTCGAATTTCATGCAGTGTAATAAGTCACGTTTCCTCATCCGCGCTGTTATTCCGGCGTGCAGTTCGCCCGTAGGCAAGCAGCACACCCGGCTCTGCAGCTGCGCTGGTAGCCTACACGCACGGCGCCTGCATACCGAACAGCCGCAGGTTTGGCGAGGGGTGCGCCGTACTGGGAAACACGTCCTGGCTCTCGCGACGCCTTCACCGACGCCACGTGTGCAGAATTAGGCGTGCAGGTCGCGTCTCGCCTTGCTCCCACCGCAAAATCAAATTGTCTCACTACTCTGGTCGCATCGTTTGTTGAAGATCGCGAGCATGTGGCGCGTTCCAGCGCGGGATTTGTTTTATCCCACTCTTCCGCGACAGTGATCTGACCTCATTACATACAACCGCAACACATATTGAAAAGCAAGATAGACGTGTCCAGGTAATTAGCTTATGATGTAGTACTCCAGTTAGCTCCCAGCTGACACATATATCGTACACTTCTCCCCGTCTTCACATAAGTTCAGTACTTCACTTTTTTTGTTAGTACGATTCTTTTGACGTTAGGAACGCGAACCGACCAGAAGCCCGGGTGTAATACGTTTAATGTAACGAGAATATGTATTCTTAATATTCTAACGGATCTCCACTTCTTCTACAGCCTATTGATGGCGGAGACTTGCCATGAGTACGTACAAATGATAATTTACGCAATGGATATTTTAACGCTACTGAAGTCGCCCTGATACTTATACTTCCCCCAGTAGGAGTATATTATTCTCATTAATTATGTAAATTGTCATGTGATAACCTACCCGTTTCCTAATCTTATCGTGTGGATACGATAGAATGTCAGGAGAAGCCGACAAAATCCAGTCCCCCTTTTAACGAACACGTTATAAAATGTACACAAGACACAAGAAAATACTGTGCAGAGACAGGAAAATACTATGTACTAAAGGATAAATGCCGTGATTTTAAGACATTTATTCATCATAAAAAACAATTTAAAGAAACCAAGTAAGGATTACAAATCTCAGGTTCCCCCTGTATTAATACTGTCCCTAAAACTTGTCTGGCTCTGCCCTATAGTGTACTCGCGAGCTGTGATTTGGCGCGGAGTAAGTGACATCCCCCCTGTACTAAATAGCAAGAAGGAACTACTATCTCAATGAGCAGTTCGAAACCTCAGTGTAGAACGGAATAGAACACGTGATTCATTAATGTCGATTCACTTTCCTACACGCCGGTGCATAAGCAAGATCACCGTAATGATCAGAAGCTATAACCTCGGAACCTCTCTCCTCAGCGAGATAATAGCAAAATTGTACTTCACCAAAATTACAGCCTAAGACGTCCGTCGACTGGCGTGGACCTCCAAGGTGACCCTCCTGCTCCACGACCCCGCAACGACTCTCTCCTTTTTTCTTCTCTCCTCTTTTCGCTGCTCAAAGTCTTTTCTCCCCCTGAAGTGGCGAATCATCTTTCCGGAAGGCGCTCGTTTCTGAACGCGGACCAACCGCAGTCTGGAATCCAGATTGAAGTTTCTTTCTATGTCCATAGGAAAGTACGCGAATACCTGCTGCCATGTGTTTTTGGCCACCAGGCCGCCTTCTCACGCCTGCCCGCCGGACAGGCGTTCCCTTTTTGCAGGTGGTCCAGCTCACGGGCGGGTCCCGGTGTTAGCGGCGGAAGGGTTTGTGCTGTCCTGTTTCCGAGGGAATGTGTGAGCTTCCTGTGTCCTTCCGTTCTACCAAGGGTTTCACGGCTCTGCTTGTTCCCCAGTCACCCAGCATGCAATAAATTAAGTGTACTAGACGATGTCAGTCATACATGTTTTTAATGAACGAGCACAAACCTGTCTTTTCTATCATTGAAGGGGCTTACTTATGTCGTACTGGATGCAAGCGAGGTTTCTAAGTTGTAAAATAACGCCACCGTACAATATTTGCAGGTGTTCTTTATCAGTCATAGGGGTGTCTACAGTTTGGCGAGGATACTGTAAAGCACACCACCTAGCATACAGGAGCTGAACAAAAATACGGAAACATCGCAAGAAATGCATGCTTCAACAGAAAGGCAGACCCTAGCCAAGCCTGCAGGTTGCGCTGTTCTATTTGACCGCCAAGGGCGCCCGTGCAGCGTCCCGAATACGTTACAAATGTCAGTTGTGGTCAGAACACTGTTCTGTGTAGTTGTGAGTGCGTTATGTCAGAGCTGAGTGAATTCGAACGCGGGCAAAGTGTTGGTGCTCCTATGGTGCGAGCTTCCGTAACCAAGGGAGTCGCAGTGTATTGGTATTTCAAGAGGTACCATATCGAACCTTTATTTTCATCTACATGATTACTTTGCAATGCACAAGTGCCTGGGAACTGCATACAGGGAAAGCGGAGAAAAGTCATTTCCTAAGTCATAACACGGACGAATGTGTGTTGAGGGATCGTGGTAGAAGGGCATTGAAGAGGATTGTGACGAGGAATACGCAGCTACAAAGGTCGCTGCGGAACTACGAGGGGTGTCCAGAAAGTAAGTTCCGATCGGTCGCGAAATGGAAACGACTATAAGTCCGATAAAGGCATAAAGCTTCGCACAGATGTGTTGGGGAGTGTCTCTAGTATGACCCTAGATAGCATCACGTAGCTCTTCTCATTTCTGAGCTTACAGTGAGCGCGTAAAGATGTCTAGAAAATAGAGTCTCCCGCCAAGCACGAGGGCCTGGTGAGAAATTTCGCCTGAAGCTATGCAGCCAACATTACAAAACTATCGTGTGGTTTCGTCTTCAAGGCAAGTCTCAGCCGCATTCTGCAGGGGCAATGAAGATGCTCCTGCATCGTTTGGAAATGTTTGATTACCCACAATACAGCCGGTAACTGTCTCCCTCTGAGTTTCATCTCTGCTCACATGAACCGCTGGCTATGAAGACAACATTTTGGCACAGACAACGAGCCGTAGGCCAGCGTAGAGAATTGGCGGAAAGCGCTGGCGGCTGTCTTCTATGATGAGGGTATTGGAAATTTGGTACAACGCTACGACAAATGTCTAAGTCAGAACGGCGACTACGTAGAGAAGTAGCTGGAAGGTGTAGCTAACTGTTGCAAATAAAACATTTCTGATTTTCGCTATGGTTTCCATTTTTCGATAAATCGGAACTTGCTTTCTGGACAGTCATCGTACCTGTTTCACTCGCGAAACCTGTCAACACCAATACAACACGAAGGGAGTTCCATAGTAAGGGAATCCCGGAGCGAGATGGAATTCCAAAACCACTGGTCAGAGACGCAAATGGTTCTAACGGGAAAATGTGATGACGAAGCCATAAAACCTGAAGCAATGGAATTAAGCCATTTTATCAGATGAGTGTTGTTTCACACTGTTTATAATTTCTGGGTGCCCCAAAAGCGAAACGCGCCGAGGGTTCAGAGAAGATTTGGGCAGCCATATCGTGGTATTCCGTGATCCCCACGGTTACTCTGCAAGGTCGCATTACAGCTAATGATTATGGGACCATTTTGGTTGATCAGGTCCATCCCATGGTACAATGTTTGTTTCCCAGTGTGCTGCTGTGTTTCAAGACGGCAGGGCCCCTGTTCAAACAGCTCGTATCGTCCTGGACCGGTTTTATCAGCGCGACGATGAACTGCTGCATCCATTACAGTCGCAAGATGTCAATATTATAGTGCCTTTTTGGTCTACTTTGCAGAGAAGGGCGCGTTATCGCTATTCAGCTCCATCATCGTTACCTGGACTTGCCACTATTTTGTAGGTTCAGATGACTCTGAGCACTATGGGACTTAACTTCTGAGGTCATCAGTCCCCTAGAACTTAGAACTACTTAAACCTAACTAACCTAAGGACATCACACACATCCATGCCCAACGCAGGATTCGAACCTGCGACCGTGGCGGTCGCGCGGTTCCAGACTGAAGCGCCTAGAACCACTCGTCCACACCGGCCGGCTATTTTGTAGGAAGAATCGTATAAGATTCCCTTGAAAACCATACACGACCTGTTCCACAAAATTTCGGGCGAACTGCCGGGTGTTTGCTACTTCTTGCCACAATATTTCGGCGCAGTCTTCTGGCCATCTTCAAGTGATACTGGCGAAAACTCCCTGAGCTCTGGTATTTAAGGCCCCTCCGACAATCGAATTGATATCGATGCGGCGAGTTTTCACCACGGAGGGCGCGCGGCGTAGCAGAACCGAACGCGCTCAAGTAGCGCACGCGCAACGCCAAGTGAATCCAACACGCATGTGCCGGAGGGACCTTAAATACCACAGCTCAGGCAGTTTTCGCCAGTATCACCTGAAGATGGCCAGAAGACTCTGTGCCGAAATATTGTGGCAGGAAGTTGCAAACATCCTGCAGTTCGCCCGAAATGTTGTGGAACAATACGTACGCCGGGAAAGTTTTAAATCTCAGATCATACAAGACCTGTATTAATCTATTCGGAGACTACTGAAAGCTGTTCTGAATGCCAACTGTTTCCTGCACCGTCTTAGGAGTACTAATGTATTTTTGGTGTTAACATATTTTTGTCCACCACCTACATATTTCCCGTCCAAACACACCCACTCGAACACTATCCTTTGCGCTTCCTATAGCCCCGTTAAACTAGTAGCAAGGTCAAGGTCAGTGAATGACAGGGTTGTAAGTTACAGTTTAATAAAAACTTTTGTCGAAACAAGTCTGATCGAGAAGAGCTTGCAGAAGAGACACTGATGAGCCGAAACATGATCATTTAACAGTCTGTTGGAATGTAATGCAACTGCCATTCAGCGTGGCACAGATTCCACAAGCCCTTGGTTGGTGCCCGGAGGTTTGTGTGAACAGAGGTCTACGCAAAGGTCATAAATTTCTCGTAAGTTTATGATGAACCAGTTGTTTGTGGCCACAGAACTGGTATGTGATTGCGTCCTATATGTGTTCCGTCGGATTGAGATCAGGCAAATCTGATGGCCAAAGCATCAATGTGAGTTCACAATAATGCTCCTGAAACAACTGTAGTACGATTTTGGTCTCGTGACACGGACAGTTATCGAGCTGGAAGATGCCATCGCCGTCGAGGAAGCCAAGTGTAAAGAGCTGTACGTGGTTCACAGGGTTTACAATAACACTCACCTAGCCCTCGGTTGTCATGGTGCTTTCGATTACTGTCAAAGGTCCCATGGGAGCCCAGGCGAATGCTCCGCTGAATGTACAATGAGGAGACAAAAGTCGTGGTATACCCCCTAATATCGTGTCATACATCCTTTGGCCGGGTTAGTGCAGCAGCTCGACGTGGCATGGACTCAACGAGTTATTGGGAGCCACCTGCAGAAATACTGAGCCACGCTGCCTCTATAGCCGTCCATAATTGCGAAATTATCGTCGGTGCAGGATTTCGTGCACGAACTGACTCTCGATTATGTCCCAAAAATGTTCGATGTGATTCATTTCGGGTGATCTGAATGGCCAAATCGTTCGCTCGAATTAATGCAGACTGTTCTTCAAACTAGTAGCGAACAATTGGGTCTTGATGACATGAAATCGTCGTTTCGGAACATGAAGTCCCTGAATGGTTGGAAACGGTCTTCAAGTATCTGAACATAACCATTTTCAGTCAATGTTTGGTTCAATTGAGACAGACGACCCGGTCCATTCCATGTAAACTCAACCCACACCATAATGGAGTCACCACCAGCCTGCACAGTGCCTTGTTGTCAACTTGGGTCCATGGTTTCGTGAGGTTAGTGGCACACTCGAACCCTACCATCAGCTCTTACAAACAGAAATCAGGACCCATTTGACTGGGTCACGGTTGTCAAGTCGTCTAGGGTCCAGCTGATACGGTCACGAGCCCGGGAGAGACGCTGCAGGCGATGTTGTACTCTCAACGAAGGCAATCGCGTCGGTCGTCCGCTGCCATAGCTCATTAACGCTAGATCTCGCAGTACTGTACTAACGAATACGTTCGTCGTACGTCCAACATTCATTACTGTCTTTACTTCATGCATTACTGACCTAGTAGATAGTGTCGGAAGTTCCATGCGGCTTTTCGCGGATGATGCTGTAGTATACAGAGAAGTTGCAGCATTAGAAAATTGTAGCGAAATGCAGGAAGATCTGCAGCGGATAGGCACTTGGTGCAGGGAGTGGCAACTGTCCCTTAACATAGACAAATGTAATGTATTGCGAATACATAGTAAGAAGGATCCTTTATTGTATGATTATATGATAGCGGAACAAACACTGGTAGCAGTTACTTCTGTAAAATATCTGGGAGTATGCGTGCGGAACGATTTCAAGTGGAATGATCATATAAAATTAATTGTTGGTAAGGCGGGTACCAGGTTGAGATTCATTGGGAGAGTGCTTAGAAAATGTAGTCCATCAACAAAGGAGGTGGCTTACAAAACACTCGTTCGACCTATACTTGAGTATTGCTCATCAGTGTGGGATCCGTACCAGATCGGCTTGACGGAGGAGATAGAGAAGATCCAGAGAAGAGCGGCGCGTTTCGTCACAGGGTTATTTGGTAACCGTGATAGCGTTACGGAGATGTTTAATAAACTCAAGTGGCAGACTCTGCAAGAGAGGCGCTCTGCATCGCGGTGTAGCTTGCTCGCCAGGTTTCGAGAGGGTGCGTTTCTGGATGAGGTATCGAATATATTGCTTCCCCCTACTTATACCTCCCGAGGAGATCACGAATGTAAAATTAGAGAGATTAGAGCGCGCACGGAGGCTTTCAGACAGTCGTTCTTCCAGCGAACCATACGCGACTGGAACAGGAAAGGGAGGTAATGACAGTGGCACGTAAAGTGCCCTCCGCCACACACCGTTGGGTGGCTTGCGGAGTATAAATGTAGATGTAGATTCTTGCTTGTCTGTTAGCACTGACAACTCTACGCAAACATCGCTACTGTTAGTCGTCAAGTAAAGGCCGTTGGCCACTGCGTTGTCCGTGGTGAGAGGCAATGGCTGACATTTGTTATTCCCGTTACACTCTTGACACTGTAGATCACGGAATATTGAATTCCCTAACGATTTTCGAAATGAAATGTTCCACGCGTCTAGCTCCAACTACCACTCCATTTTCAAAGTCTGTTAATTTCTGTCGAGCGGCCATAATCCCGTCGGATACCTTTTCACATGCATCACCCGAGTACAGATGATAGCTCTGTCAATGCACTGCCCTCTTGTACCTCGTGTACGCGATTCCGCCGCCATCTGTATATGTGCATATCGCTATCCCGTAACTCTTTGTCACCTCACTGTGTTACTGCCCCCACCGGCCTGCGTCCGGGGCACTGTGGGTGCTTGGAGCAGCCATTCGCCTAAATGACGACGTACCTGAAATGTCCATCAACCTTGTGTAACAAGAATCGTTCTTCATCAGACAAGTCGAAACGTTTCCACTGATCCGCGGTCCAGTTTCGACGATCCCGTGCTCACTGCGATCGGAAGTGACGATGCCGTTCGGTCGATATGGGAACACGTTGAGGTCGACTGCTGCTGGGTCCCACGTTCAGCAACATGCAGTCAACTCTATGCTTTCATCCAACTTCTTTGCATAGATGCTCACGGTAGTAACACAAGAACAGCGGATCAACTTTGCCATTAGAGTTTAGCCGGTGGGTCTGTAGATGGTGGTTTAAGGGGCGTACTGTGTAACTGGCAATGCTTTCCCACCCGAGGTTAATTAAGCCAGTCCGTTCTTGAAATGACTAAGCTGCCACGTAGGAATTCTTCATACCTGATACGCCCACTAAATCACGCAGCGCTAACAGGTAGTTAGGATTGTGGAAAGGGCCAAGGGAGTTCCGGTCGGATTCATTTCACAATTGTAATTTATTAATATTTAGTTCACAAATACACTTTTGAAAGAATTAAATTTGCTTCGCGGCTCAAGGCCTCCAAACAGATGGTTTACAATAAGTTCAATTTTGAAAAGACATGACACATAGTTAAATTTACGAATAAGATAAATCGTATACATATATGAGATCAGCATGCGAAGCGGCTGAAGACCGCCGGATTAAATCTTCAAAATTCCAAATACGCTATGATTATTACTGAAGGCACAAGGCCACAGTGTTTTAAGATGCTAACAGGGCTGATGGCCCACAAGGTGCACAGAAAGAGATGAACAAACGCAATAAGGTGGTTGAACGCCGCAAAGTTAAATTCTGCAAATTAAGGGAATATATATATATATCGCAACAATCGGTAAAACAATACATTAAGTTTAAAAATGTCCTTTTTGCAACACCAACGGTGGAAGGCCTACAATAGCTTGTAAAATCGTTGAGGAAATTACAATAGCCCTTCAAGAGCAGAAGGTGATAATGTTTGGACTTGAAGGAAACTCTGAGAACATGTTTCCCGGGCTGAAGGCCCACAACTAACCTTGCCAAATTAAAAATATAAAATACATTTAAATTACAACATTAACACTGTCAAAAGGATAATTAAGGGAACGGCATTCAAGAGTCTCCTGTGGATCGGTCTGCCCTCGTTCACTTAGGCGAGACAGGTGGTGAGTCCAACTACACTTAATTCGTGCGAGCCCAACCAAGGGACAGTCACGGACCGACCGACCAACCGCTTGCTTGCCACGACGGAGTACACGAGAATTCAAGGCAAAAAAAATTACAAGTATCACTATCCCCAAACAAACGCGTATCTGAACTGAGCTGCCAAAACTAGACACCATGTTGGGCAGCAACAACCGGCGTGGAAAAGACAATGCCTAAAAGTTACGTTAGCGGCCAGGGCAGACAACCAGAACACTAACGGCCGCAAGGCAGATAATTCCACTGATGCACTTGACTATGGGTAAATTAATTTGATCAGTTCCACCTGTCGGCGCCTATCTCGAACACTTCACTCGTTGTTGCTCACAGGAAAACCTCCCCAACAGCATCGCCGGAACCAACAACGTAATGCTCAAAACCACTCAACCTTCACGTCCTTGATCGGCGACCGACGATGCTCGTACCGATCGGACCGCTCCAAACAGACTCCGACACTGACTACGCTGCACGGAGATGTCCTCGGACGAACCGACCGACCAACAATCCTCCAAAAGTCAGGCCCGGCTTAAGTGATGCGTGGCGGCAACGGTCGGGCGGGCGATGTCCACGCAGGGCTCACTGCTGCTGCCAGCCGGCGACTGGCCGGCCCCAGCTGCGCTCTAGACACGTTACAACTGACTGCCAGGGCCCAACTCACAACCCGAACTGCCGCCGTGAACTCTTGTCCTCGCACGTTCCGACTGACTCCACGACAGACTGCCGACAGCATCTAAAATAGTCGTCAGTGGAACTAACGCCAACTACAGACACACACTGACAAACACCTGCACGATGACCTGAACGATACCCAACAGTAACTAAGCACGCACGAAGACAAATCGGGAGTCGATGCACACACACACAGCCGACTCATGAACGATCGGCGAGTCAAATCGCGTCGTCCGGTTGGACGACCGACCGACGATCCACCAAGGCCGTGGCCCGGCTCAAGTGCTGCATGGCGGCAATGATTGGGCGAGCCACGTCGACACAGGCCTCACTGCTGCTCCATCCCGACTCCACTAGTGCTGTGGTGTCACCGCCAGACACCACACTTGCTAGGTGGTAGCTTTAAATCGGCCGCGGTCCATTAGTACATGTCGGACCAGCGTGTCACCACTGTCAGTGATTGCAGACCGAGCGCCACCACAAGGCAGGTCTCGAGATACGGAATAGCACTCGCCCCAGTTGTACGGACGACGTAGCTAGCGACTATACTGACGAAGCCTCGCTCCTTTGCCGAGCAGATAGTTAGAATAGCCTTCAGCTAAGTCAATGGCTACGACCTAGCAAGGCGCCATTAGTAACATTGCATGTATCTAAAGAGTCTCACTTGTATCGCCACAATCTCCAGATGTACCAAAAGTATGGATTAAAGTTAAGTATTCCCGAAGCTACGTACTTTTCTTTATAGCCTTCATTACGTACCCTGTTTCAGACCTCACGCATCCGGCTTTAGCTTAGCGCGTGCCTTTCGGCTTCCTCTCATTGTGTCTAGGCTGTCTTGCCTAGACACAACAAGTGCCGCATTGCAATTCCCGACTAGCAGGTCCGGACTGCGCTCCAGACACGTCCCAACCGACTGGCAGACCCGGACTCGCGACCCGAACTCGCTATGCGAACTCCCTCTCGACAGACAACGACCGGGAAGTCATAGCGGTCGAGCAAAGATACTACGAGAGGGGATATATTGATACGCGCTGCTAACGCCGCTGACGGTCAGGCAAAGCAGCAACTCAGCGACAGTAGTAATTTAAATTGACGTAGTGAGGTGGAAGTACTTTAAAAACAGGGTGTAAAGTACATGATGGCGGGAACACGAGCCACGCACGGCTCAGTACCTGTTTTGTGGAGATGCTCGCGTAGTTTTATGTCTCCTTGCAGAGCCGCATCAACACCATCGGATTCTCAAAGTGGAATACTGCTGTCTTTGTTTTACGTAATGAAGCAGGAAGACACTTTTGTGCAAATAATTTTTACACGAAATGCCGTTATGGTGCGCTTATTTAAGAAACACCGTAAAATGAACTTGTTCACACCGATTGTAAGCTAACCATTAACAGTTCGACAGCATGGTATACCGCATGACTAGATCGAAAAGTATCCTATCGATGACTGATGACTGTGGCGCACAGTCTATAACTTGAGCGTACAATCGGTATATTTCGTATAACATCGTACATCTTCGGTTATGCCAAAGTTATTCTTTTATGCATTAATATCAACGATTCCTGTCGTGGCATTAGCAACTATTTATTCATAACGATTACTTGATTCACGCCAGAATAAATACACTTTCCCTACGTATCTCTTTGCTAACGGCACGAGCGATTTCTCCATCGGCAGCTCTGAAAGCGTGAGATGGTCAGGCGCCTCTGCCAGCCAGCGAGGAAACGACTGATTGTCATACCCCATTTACTGTCGCTCCCCATTCGCCCTTCCTCCACTTACATACTTCCCTGCCGCACACGTGTCCACAATGTCACTAGCCGACTGTCAGCCTCGCGGTGGGCAGGTCGAAGTCCATCTGTTGCAAATCAAATCGCAGACCACTTTTGCAGCTGGTCATTATGCCCTGTCACTCCCAAAAGTTTCGAGGCTGGATTAATAAACAAACCGAGAAACTTTTAAGACGGAGGGTTTATTGCTTCAGGTGTTCTACATAGCCTCTCATCACTCGAGTACAACCAAATGAAACCATCAGGAAAGTCCTTCTTTGTTGAAAGTTCCTGGCAGATTAAAACTGTGTGCCGGACCAACACTCGAACTCAGGACCTTTGCCTTACGCGTGAAAGTGCTCTCCTTCTTTGTTTTTGAAGAAACGACACAATAGCAATAATGTCGGTTGCGTCGTCAACATGCTCACCCTTATGCAAATTTATGCAGTTTCCTCGTTTTGTGGTAGGTAAGCACCGATAACACCAAGTGCGTTATCGTTGGAGAGTCTTCCTTTATTTTTAAAAAGGTAAATGTATAATTTGGTCTGTACTTATGATTCGGTGCTGTTTTGCTTTTGTGATGGGTACTTAGTATCACTTTTGCCTTTGTGATTCCGTAATTTTAATTACAAGATAACTGAAACGATAGATGGAACTTTATTCATTGAATAATATATATGTATATACATTGATATCTACTGAAAGATGAAAGATCTAAGTGTGTGTGTGTGTGTGTGTGTGTGTGTGTGTGTGTGTGTGTGTGTGTTTCTGTGTGTGTGTGCAGGCGTGTGAGTAGTACATATGTATTGGAATTTAAGAACAGATTGTGTTAACGTTTCTGCAGAAACATTTAAACTGCATGTAATTAAACCGGCCGGAGTGGCCGAGCGGTTCTAGGCGTTACAGTCTGGAACCGCGCGACCGCTACGGTCTTAGGTTCGAACCCTGCCTCGGGCATGGATGTGTGTGGTGTCCTTAGGTTAGTTAGGTTTAAGCAGTTCTAAGTTCTAGGGGACTGATGACCTCAGATGTTAAGTCCCATAGTGCTCAGAGCCATTTGAAGTGTTTTTTGCATGTAATTACTCTCAAATTAACAACAAGACTTTAGAAAATGCTGTAGATGAAAGGAAATGATTAGTTGCTAAGGTAATATTAATCTATTGTGCATAATTCAGCAGCAACAATCTTCACTAATGTAACTGATTGTTCTGTTGCAATTCTAATGGAAAAGAGACTTTTTGCTTTTGTAAATGAAGCTCAGACATACAAGTAATGAGCAGTTAACACATTAGAGTATCTTCATGTCACCTATTAAAGATGTAGCTGGTGCTCCTCACGTGACATCTTGACTACAATCCTTGTTCAACTTGTGGTACAAGCAAATCCAGCATTTATTAAGGCTGGAGAAAATCTTCGATTCGAGACGATTACATACCTGAGACAGTTTATTGCTGCAAATACCCAAATCGACGTCTCCATTCGACGTTGTGTAACATTCACGACATTAAAATAACTTTTCGTTGTGTACACCGACCGGCGACGGCACTACAACACTACGACCGCTTTTGACGGCAAGTCTCTTCTCAAACTGCGTGCAAATGCAGGAAGAAGACGTAAAACTAAGGGATGTAGTACGTCCCTACTTTTGCGGTTGAAGACAACGTTCAGAAATTTAGTATATCATTCCCTCAGGAAGACATCTGTTATTTACATATACGGGGTGGTCCACCTGAAGTTTCGTATGAGATTATCTCGAAAACTATACATCGGGTAAAAATAGTGGGTAAGACAAGTTCGTAAACTCAAAGCGTGACATAAAATGATACTAAACGTGGCCTTTCAAATCTTAAATGAAAAGATTTTTATTGCAGATTCTGATTCTCCATAAAAAAGTAATCAAGTTTTGTCTGAAACATTTTTTAAACCATTGACAGATGGCGCGGAAATCGAGAAAAAAGTTAAATTGGGGAAGAACTCTGATTTATTTAGAATTATCCGAGAAAGACGCACCAATTCTTTCGTTACAACAAATTAAGCTATTTTTGTACAAAATGTACTGTATCCTCCTTTTAGCGTTACCCAGGTACAACGACATGGACGTAGTAGAATGATGTTCCCAAGGGGTGCTTCATTAGTGTGAGTTCCCTTGCCTCTCACAATTTGGGGTGCTTAATTAATGAAATTAAACACGAAGAAATTGTTCAAAATTATCCCCATTTGCTTCAATGCACAAAGTCAATCGTCTGCGAAGTTTTGAGCAGCACATCCCGTGGTTCGGCTGCACACGCTCTTCGAATGCGTTGCTCCATATCGTTTCGGGCTGTGGGTTGTCTTTCATAAACAATATTTCTTAAATAACCCCACAAGAAAAAATCAGGAGATTTTAGGTCTGGTGAACGTGGAGACCACCGAATTGGTCCGCCGCCTCTTATCCACCGACCAGGGTATCGTAAATTTAAAACGTTCCGCACATTCTTAGCATAATGGGGAGCTGCTCCGCCCTGTTGGAACCACATTCGTTGCCTAGTTTCTAAATCAACATCTTCCATTAGCCCCAACAAATCATCGCGGAGAAGTTGTAAATAAGATTGGCTCTGACTCTGAGCACTATGCGACTTAACTTCTGAGGTCGTCAGTCGCCTAGAACTTAGAACTAATTATACCTAACTAACCTAAGAACATCACACACATCCATGCCCGAGGCAGGATTCGAACCTGCGACCGTAGCGGTCGCTCGGTTCCAGACCGTAGCGCCTAGAACCGCACGGCCACTCCGGCCGGCAAGATTCCCCAGTAACATTTCGGTCAAAAAAGTAAGGTCGTATCAAGTAACCGTTTAAAATTCTACACCAGACCATTAATACGACCATTCGTGTTGATTATCAACGGGTCTGTATCAGTGTGGATTGACAGGGGACCAATAATGACAATCATGTCGATTTAATTCGCCATTGTTTTTGAATGTGGCTTCATTGGTGAACATAACGTATCTAAAAAAATCATTGTCACCTCTTATCATTTCCAAGGCCCATTGGCAGAAATGCACGCGTATTTTCATATATTTCGGCTTTAATGCCTGTGTCAGTGTGATATGATATTTATGTGCCTTCAAAATCCTCAAAACAGTTAATTTCGGTATTCCAGTTTGTCTCTGAATCGCACGACTACTCATTTCGGGATCCAGTTGAACAGAGGCGAGAACGGTAAGGGTACGAGCGTCATATTCATTGTATTCGGGATGACGAGGTGGACGGTGCATGTATCCTTTTCGAGCTCGATGAGTGGAATTTCGAATAATGTTTTCGCTTGGATGTCGTCTGTTTGGGAAACGATCTGCATACAATTACGCAGCTGCAGCGTAACTGTTATGGCATTCACCTAAAATTAACGTCATATGTAGGAGGATAGTGAGCCATGTTTCGCCAAAGTATAATTTAATTTCGTCAGTTTATGTTTACGGTTCACAATCTGAAAACTAAGTGACGTCTGATAGCATTGAACCGACCTGTATACTGATCCATAGTTCGCCGTTTGGCCACGGTAGCGCCACAGTCGGGTGAGTAATGCAGTTGTGAAGAGTTCCCTAACGAGATTTTAATACCATTCCGCCTCCTTCCATCAAAAACTGTGGCATGTAGGATACATTTTGTAAGAAAATAGCTTAATTTGGCGTAATGAAAGAACTGGTGCACATTTTGTATAGATCTGATGCGTCCTTCTCGGATCATTCTAAATAAATCAGAGTTCTTCCCAAATTTTAATTTTTCTCGATTTCAGTGCCATCTCTCAATGGTTTAAAAAATGTTTCAGACAAAACTTGATTATATTTTATGGAGAAACCGAATCTGCAATAAAAATGGAGGTTTCCATTTACGATTTGTAAGTTGCCACCCGCCCCACCCAAGGGGGCTGGGGGTCTCGTGTAGTATCATTTGATGTCCCCCTTTGAGCTTACGAACTTGACTTACCCACTATTTTTATCTGATGTACAGTTTTCGAGATAATCTCATCCGAAACTTCAGATGGACCACCCTCTATATTTGTGATTATTAATAACTTAAAAATCTGTTTTGCAACGTACCTTTGATAAAGCGTACTAACACATTACACAAATAGCAACGGCTCATCATTGGTTTGACTGCCAAGGTATATAAGACATAACCGATTTCAAATTATGATGGCAGATAGATGACAAACAGAAAAATATAGCCTTGTTTTCTTACATATTCTTTGAACGAGAACAAATCGCAGTATAACTTTGTAAGCTGCCACTGTTTATAAAATTATATACGAATGTTTACACAAAATTATGAATACAGATTATACTCTGAAATACACCCCCAGCCAGTGAATATGACCCAATGATAAAGCGATCTGACTTTTGAAAGTAACAGGGGACGGCGAGGCTAACGCAAAGCGCAATGAAAAGGGAGGAAGATACTCGAAAATAATACAGCTCAATACTGGACACGAGCATCAACTGTCAACCACACACTGCAAAATTTTAGAGTACAATAAATCGCACCTTATAGATTCGATATGTGCAAGGAGAAACGTTTCTGGTGGCTGTTAGCTCGCTGCCTTGTAACCTATGGTCAACGCGATGATTCACAGTTGCGGCGTCTAAGCCGCAAGATGTCTGGGATAACTGTATGACTGTAGCACTGAAAATTTCTTACAAGAAATTAAATACTATTGTTGCAGTGAGGAACACGTTTCCTCATGAAACCAAGTTTAAAGGTTTAAACATGGAGGCAAATAGGCATGATAGAATTGCTAGTTCCAGGCAAAAGTTGTAAGAAAATTATTTCGCGAATCGAAATGTATGATAAGCTCCACATAATTTAGCACCAGATTCGGTATACAGTTTAGCCATGGTGGCTGCGAGCAAACATCGAATCGGGATATCTGACATCCCTCCCGGAAAACATATCCCAGAATCATAAAAGCAATAAAGTCACAAATTGCTTGAAAAATATAGTCACGAGGAACAGAAACTCTTTGTAACTCATTTCAGTTTACAGATGCCTATCACATAAGCGGATTCCGTCCACCCCGTGTTCCAAAGCAGTTAAAAATAAGAGAGAAAACCCGGCATTTTGCACGTGAAGTCCTCATCTTTACATGAGAGAACGCGAGAAAGACGCCATTTTGCCTAACTTGAATGTTATCGTGGATCCCAATAATATGAATGCAACTCAAATTCTGCAACAGCAACTCAAATTCTTTGATGCAGTCTCATTATTAACATGAAGGTTCCTGGTCGAAAACGTCCATATCAAACAAGACGGTTGTTTGAAATACTGCTTGATACTGCGAGCTCGAGTGGCGAAGGATGGAACGACAGTCTCCACGAGAGACGAAACGAGAGGGTGCCTTTACGTTTCAAAGCACGATGGAATTGAAACAAACTGTGCCGCCTAGCATTCTCATCGGTCGGTTCTGGTCAAAGATATGGTTTCTTGGAAGATAAACCAGCAATTCCTTCCTTGTTTCACCAAAGATGAGTCGCTATGGCAGACAGAGGAGGCTCGTGATTGACGAGTCTGTGAATCAACAAGTGAATATGTCGAGCGCGGTGCAGTTCTGTGATGTTTGAAGGCGCTCGTTACGAAACAGCCGCCTTCATCTTCTGTGGAAAAAACTTTTACTAATATTTGAATATGAAGTTGTCTATCCACGTTGAGGACAGGACATGGTTAACACACCGTGTTGTTCAAATAAGCACGGATGTGTTGCATACTAAACATTGAAAGCAGTTCCTTAATGTTATCGCTGCGTGATGATCAATCACAGACATCGCATATCGCTTGTTTTACGACAAAAACCGTTAAGCCTATGTCACATGGAGTAAGATTTGCTGTAAGCTAACTTTCTGTCTCGTGTGACAATTCTCTAGCATGCTTCGTTCTGTGATTGACCCTGTCTGAATGCTACCTGCGCCGGCCAGTGAGGAGTCCTGTTTAGCGTCTGACGTCACATCCAGCGAGCAGAGAACACCGGTTAAGCCACGAGGCAAAACAGAGCGTTACGCGCCGCTGATTCTCAAACAATTTTAAAGAAACTATTCGCTAAAAAAAATGTGTCTCTTGCATCTCATAGCGTCATTCTTCAGCTTTACATTAGCTTGTTATTCTCCTGCATGGGCCTCAAGTTGTTCTCTGGTACTCGCTTTAAGTCGGTCAGTTTCGCTCTGAGCACTAACCACTCTTTGTTCACTTAGCGTGTGTGTTGCTTTGCACTAGCATCCATTCTCCTCATAGATTAATAACACGTAGATTAATTCCTCATCAAGAATACCTTTTGGAACTGTAGTGACATTGGGCTGTTCAACTCAGACATTGCGGGCTGTGGGAATTGCAGAATTGTCTGATAAAACCTCACAGCTACTGGTGGTTTCAAGTAGTCACACTGCTTCAGAATCAATGGTATTTTCCTTACATCAATACATCTCGGTTTTTGAATCACATCGTCAGCACTACTAATACCAACACTCTCCATTTGGCTATCTTACAACGTACTAGAATCACCAGACAACAATTTCACTACCTTTAGTGGCAGAAGAAAACGTAATATCACTAGATCCTGATTGTGTCGTACATCCAGTTTTCGTATATCTCTCTACACTTCTCCCCAGTGTACAACTTCTTGTCTCCCTCCGATCTGCAAAACTCCTCCACATTTTGTAGTAAATATTGGAAAAGTTAAGGCAACACTGTAGCACCTCTCAGACTGCCTCGCTGAGCCACACGCAAATGTAGTAACGCTAACGATGTGGAAGTACCTTCGACTGTACCAGCAAAAGGGGGTGGCGGGGGGGGGGGGGGGGGGGGGGGTTCACTCTGCTCTGCCCAGTTACAATTCATGAGCATTGCTAACTACAGCTAAGGAACTGACAGCCAAAATCACTCTTATTATTTTATTGTAATTAACCCTCGAGATGAAACAGCCCACAGGAAAAATGGCTCTGAGCACTATGGGACTCAACTGCTGTGGTCATAAGTCCCCTAGAACTTAGAACTACTTAAACCTAACTAACCTAAGGACAGCACACAACACCCAGCCATCACGAGGCAGAGAAAATCCCTGACCCCGCCGGGAATCGAACCCGGGAACCCGGGCGTGGGAAGCGAGAACGCTACCGCACGACCACGAGATGCGGGCAGCCCACAGGAACCCCAGTGATGAAATGCATTAAAGATACTAAAACCACCAACTGATGTTAGATGTTAAGCACTCCATCATGAGTACTCAATAGCACAAACATTACTCGAAGTAATCAGCAATGAAATTTTTAGTGTTAGATTCCATAGAACAATGTAAACTGAATAAACAATAGTATTTCACATGCTTATTGAGAGCGGAATAAGGGAACATTGACGATCCAGCCTTCAACGAAGATCTCCACACAGTACTCCCCAGCAGCAAATTCATGTCTCAGTTTCAAATGAAAACCAAAAATGTTGTTTCAGTGCAAAACGAAATTAATAAACTTTCCTTGGGATCATAAAACATTGCACATTATCAAGAGCACCATTCAGAGAGAAAGTTTGCTACACAAAATCATCTCAAACTGACGTAAATAAATTCACCATCATTGAAAATCCTGACAGATCCCTTGTTCACTGCTCCAGAACATCACAATCCTACAAAAAGCTAATTATTACCTTCAACGTCATCTAAATGAAGAAAGAAACCTCACAGAATCTGCAACTCATATCTCAAAAGTGAGTAGCACTACAAGTTAATTTTACAGCAAAGCATATTTACGAATTCCAATTACACATAAGATGAAAAGAATGAAAATCGTACATCAGCTTCCTGTTCCATTTCAATATTGCTATTCACAAGTCTGGTTTCATAAAAGCACTCCAACATCTGTTAATAAGGTGTAAGCACCATCACGTATTAATTTGCTTTCACACGAAAAATGGTCTCGCAAAAGATATAAAGACTTTAGTTTCGCAACAGGCTACGTAATTCCACCTAGCCATAAGTCAACGCCGGCCACTGTGGCCGAGCGGTTCTAGGCGCTTCAGTCCGGAACCGCGCTGCTGCTACGGTCGCAGGTTCGAATCCTGCCTCGGGCCTGTATGTGTGTGATGTCCTTAGGTTAGTTAGGTTTAAGTAGTTCTAAGTCTAGGGGACTGATGACCTCAGATGTTAAGTCCCATAGTGCTTGGAGCCATTTGATTTGATAAGTCAACATAACCCATGCTTCGGAGACAACCTTGTACGTAGGGCAACCATGGCTATGAGTAATCGTCTCAGGTATTAAGAAACCACTTCAGCTGTATTTAGATATCTGCCGGTTTCATGACATGAGGGTCATCCAATAAGTAATGCAACACTTTTTTTTTCTCAGTTGAAAAATACAGTGTTTGATGTGGAACTTCTTTGAATGCTACCTCTTCAGCCCTTATCGTTTCATGGAGTTGCAATGAGAGGTGGCATGAGCCCCCTCTCATATTTCTATCTTACTCTGATTAATTCTATTTTCCCCTCTAATTATATGCGGTGAAAAGTTGCTATTCCTTCACACGTGGACTTCCCACGCAGCGTCTCTTGTCACCCGGGTGGTCCGGTGACAGGGGGGTTCTGCTGATCTTGAAAGGGTTAAGCCGACGGGTGTGAGGGAGTCGAGTGGACATTGTCATAAGAGCGGGGAAGACACGCCCACAGGGGCCTGAAGGAGCGGCTGTGCTAAAGATTCCGTTACTTCGCAGAAACTTAGTGAAAACAGTTTCTCGCAGGCTACCAGTGAGGCGTGGGAATGACTTGTGTTCCCAGGCAGTCTTGGCGGGCATATTCCCGCGTTTTCTGCAAAATCATAACTGTGACTGGCTTGCTCAGGGGATAGCTCCGTGACGTAGCAAAATCGGCGCAGAAATTGGCGCCAGGTATCACCATTGGTGGAATAGTAGTGCGTCGCCAATAGAGTGGAATTTTCCGCCAGTTTTCGAGTTGCTGATTGGAACGTTTAACCACGGCCACTGTCGTGGGGGCGGGAATGTTCTGTGTTCGGCTTGTACGGGTGCTCTTGAGAGAGTCGGCTCTCGCCTTTCGGTCGGAGTAGGTTACAAGACTGAGCTCTCGCTGTTCTGGACAACCTGCCTTCCGTTGGCTGTGTAACATACTTTCATTTAAGTGTAACTGTTTGACGAAGTTGGTGAAGTTTCGACTCCAATGTAAATTTCCGAGTACAGTTGGCAATTGAGCGTTCTGTGTACAAGCGGCCTATGTTGTCCGTTTTGAGCAGTTTTGGCTAAAGTTGACTGTATCGGAGTTACTGTGTGACTTCGCTTGTTAAAATCAATCTCTGTACCGCCAGTGATTGTGTGCGAGCCTCCTTGGTCTCCCTCAGAGGCGCATTTGTATTGATAGGAAGTCTTTAGTCTGGAACAACCAGACCAGGATAATTTGTTTCAGGCTATACTCGCGACTTTATCATCACCACGACGGGACGTCGAAGCAACCAGCCATCGCTTTCGGTACGCGAGATCGTGTCCTTGCAGTTAAGAAGACAGCTTGGTAATGTATGTCCACAACACCGGCGCATTAGGGAATTTTGATCTGTGATAATCAGATCTCAGCAGAGCGCGCCTGTTCCCGTCTTTTCTTACGTGGTTCTGTCTTGGATGTTCATTGGCTGAGTTCTCACTACTGTAACAGCATTGAATGTTGGGTTGGCTGGGTGTTTCTCTTAGGATTTGAGTTGCAAGGAATTGGCTCCACATACCACTTGGTCATAAACGTCACAAGCTAGTTTAAGGACAACTTCACCTTCACAGCATTTATTTGAGTATCCAATTTGACGTATTGTAAACGTTTCATGTGTTGTGTTTATTATTTTGAGTTTATTCATAATAAATAAAACTGTTATTTTGGACAGAACTTTCATTCTGTAGATCGGTAGAGCAACCCTTTCATTTATCACCACGTTAATGAAACATATTTATCAAATTAATTTCTATCAAATTAAATTATTGCAGGTGCCAAACTCTTTTCTACTCCACTTGCAGGGTCGATTAGAGTCAGTTCGCGTTTCTTCTTAATCCATGTGCAACAGCAAAAGTCGGAGTTAGAAAAGGGGGGCTTAGAGCATCATTTCCATATGAAGATTCTAGAAGAATTTAGTTTAAATACACTGCTAGCCCCAGCACCTCGCACCAATAGGTGGCTGTCCTACACGTAGCCCTCAGAATGTCGTCTGTAACAGAGGTGCGTTCCAAGCAGAGAGGCATCACTGAGCTTCTTTTTGACTGAAGACTAGTGTATTGCAGATATTCATACGCACTTGCGAAGTGTCTACGAGGACCTGACTGAGAACAAAAGCCCGGTGAGTCGTTGGGCGAGACGTCTGTCATCATCGCAACAAGGTCCCGCAAACCCGTCCGATATCCAACGTGCCGGCCGGCCCTACACAGCTCTGCTACCCTCAGGAAATTGAAAAAAAACCGTATCAGCGTATCTGTTGCCACAAAAATGCAAACGAACTTCTCCTTCTCCACAACAACGTAAGGCCTCACACAAGTCTGCACATCATCCACGCTACAGCCTGGGTCTCGCACCTTCCGACTTCCATCTGTTTGGCCCAATGAAGGACGCACCACGCGGGAGTACGTGTATAATAGCGAGCTTATTGATGCAGCAAGACGCAGTCTCCGGCGTCGACCAGCAGGGTAGTACCATGGGACCATCTACATCTACATCTCCATCTACATCCATACTCCGCAAGCTACCTCACGGTGTGTGGCGGAGGTTACCTTGAGTTCCTCTATCGGTTCTCCCTTCTATTCCAGTCTCGTATTGTTCGTGGAAAGAAAGATTGTCGGTATGTCTCTGTGTTGGCTCTAATCTCTCTGATTTTATCCTCATGGTCTCTTCGCGAGATATACGTAGGAGGGAGCAATATACTGCTTGACTCCTCGGTGAAGGTATGTTCTCGAAACTTCAATAAAAGCCCGTACCGAATTACTGAGGGTCTCTCTTGCAGAGTCTTCCACTGGAGTTTATCTATCATCTCCGTAACGCTTTCCCGGTTACTAAATGATCATTTAACGAAGCGCGCTGCTCTCCGTTGGATCTTCTCTATCTCTTCTATCAACCCTATCTGGTACGGATCCCACACCGGTGAGCAGTATTCAAGCAGTGGGCGAACAAGTGTACTGTAACCTACTTCCTTTGTTTTCGGATTGCATTTCCTTAGGATTCTTCCAATGAATCTCAGTCTGGCATCTGCTTTACCGACGATTAACTTTATAGGGTCTTTCCCCTAATGCCTACTCCCAGAAAATTTATGGAATTAACTGCTTCCAGTTGCTGACCTGCTATATTGTAGCTAAATGATAAGGGATCTTTCTTTCCATGTATTCGCAGCTCACTACACTTGTCTACATTGAGATTCAATTGCCATTCCCTGCACCATGTGTGAATTCGCTGCAGATCCTCCTGCATTTCAGTACAATTTTCCATTGTTACAACCTCTCGATCTACCACAGCATCATCCGCAAAATGCCTCAATGAACTTCCGATGTCATCCACAAGGTCATTTATGTATACTGTGAATAGCAACGGTCCTACGACACTCCCCTGCGGCACACCTGAAATCATTCTTACTTCGGAAGACTTCTCTCCATTGAGAATGACATTCTGCGTTCTGTTATCTAGGTTTTCCCAATAAGATTGCGCAAGGTCGTCGTATTGAACGAAGATTATGTTGAAAACTTGTGTTTTGTAGCGCATGGTGTGCGAAATTATGTAGTGTATCGGAATGCTGAATGAAAAAGACCTATTTTTAGAAAAAAAATCTGTTGAGTTACTTGTCGAACGTCCCTCGTATTTTAATGTCATTATTATTAAAGTCGTACACGTTGGTGCCACGTTACGAGGGAGAGTGGCGGCGATTTATATTTGAGGTGGGTGTGGAAGGGTTGGGGAATGGAGACAGAGGCAACAACAAACTGAGACTGGACCCCACCCCACCGCTTCCCGGATTAGCTGCAGTAGAAGTCTCGCAGAGCCAGCGGCCAGAACGGATCGCGGAGGGCCCACGCCGCTGCGCGGCGGGAAGTCAGCCCGTAGGGGGCGGTGCAGCCGCGCCACCGGATTTCACACTTTTACCGATAAACCAATTACGGCAGAGGTGGCGGCGGCGGTGGCGGCGGCGGCGGCGGCGGCGTGTTATTGCGTTTTGAAAACGCCGGGTCGGGGCGGCACTCATGCATCTTGCATGAGGCGCGGCCGCAGATAATTAAATAACGGCGCGGCCTGGCGGGGAGCGCAGTGTTTGGCCTGCTCTCCTGCCGCGCCGCTCCGAAGGGCTCCCGCAAACGTGACGCCTCTTGTTACACGCGCAGGTGCCGGGCCCGTCTCGCACAACACTCTACTAGCTTTGCGTGAATACTGTAGCCGGCAACCTCTCCCTGCGTCACGTACTCGGTATAAAGCGAGCTACACGCCCACTGTACCGTATTACATCTACAGCTACATCTACATCAGCACTCTCCAATTAACAACGTAGTGCTTGGCGGTGGGTTCACGGAACCACTTTCACACCATTTCTCGACCGTTTCACTGTCGAACAGCTCCTGGGGAAAATGAGCACTTAAATGAGAGCTTACACTTAGAGATATACAAACTGATCCAGTTGATATGGGAGAAGGAGACACTGCCAAAAGAATGGAAATTGGCTATAATATGCCCAATATACAAGAAGGGAAACAAAAGGAATGCGGTAACTACAGAGGAATCATCCTGTTGAATGTAACGTACACCACTAGCCATTAAAATTGCTACACCAAGAAGAAATGCAGATGATAAACGGGTATTCATTGGACAAATATATTATACTAGAACTGACATGTGATTACATTTTCACGCAATTTGGGTGCATACATCCTGAGAAATCAGTACCCAGAACAACCACCTGTGGCCGTAATAATGGCCTTGATACGCCTGGGCATTGAGTCAAACAGAGCTTGGATGGCGTGTACAGGTACAGCTGTCCACGCAGCTTCAACACGATACCACAGTTCATCAAGAGTAGTGACTGGCGTATTGTGACGAATCAGTTGCTCGGCCACCATTGACCAGACGTTTTCAGTTGGTGAGAGATCTGAAGAATGTGCTGGACAGGGCAGCAGTCGAACATTTTCTGTATCCAGAAAGGCCCGTACAGGACCTGCAACATGAGGTCGTGCATTATCCTGCTGAAATGTAGTGTTTCGCAGAGATCGAATGAAGGGTAGAGCCACGGGTCGTAACACATCTGAAATGTAACGTCCACTGTTCAAAGTGCCGTCAAAGCGAACAATAGGTGACCGAGACGTGTAACCAATGGCTCCCCGTACCATCACGCCGGGTGATACGCCAGTATGGCTATGACGAATACACGCTTCCAATGTGCGTTCACCGCGATGTCGCCAAGTACGGGTTCGAGCATCATGATGCTGTAAACAGAACCCGGATTCATCCGAAAATATGACGTTTTCCCTTTCGTGCACCCAGGTTCTTCGTTGAGTACACCATCGCAGGCGCTCCTGTCTGTGATGCAGCGTCAAGGGTAACCGCAGCCATGGCCTCCGAGCTGATGGTCCATGCTGCTGCAAACGTCGTCGAACTGTTCGTGCAGATAGTTGTTGTCTTGCAAACGTCCCCATCTGTTGACTCAGGGATCGAGACGTGGCTGCACGATCCGTTACAGCCATGCGGATAAGATGCCTGTCATCTCGACTGCTAGTGATACGAGTCCGTTGGGATCCAGCACGGCGTTCTGTATTACTCTCCCGAACCCACTGATTCCATATTCTGCTAACAGTCATTGGATCTCGACCAACGCGAGCAGCAATGTCACGATACGATAAACCACAACTGCGATAGGCAGTTTATCAAAGTCGGAAACGTGATGGTATGCATTTCTCCTCCTTACACGAGGCAACACAACAACGTTTCAGCAGGCAATGCCGGTCAACTGCTGTTTATGTATGAAAAATCGGTTGGAAACTTTCCTCATGTCAGCACGTTGTAGGTGTCGCCACCGGCCTCAACCTGGTGTGAATGCTCTGAAAAGCTAATCATTTGCATGTCTCAGCATCTTCTTCCTGTCGGTTAAATTTCGCTTCTGTAGCACGTTATCTTCGTGGTGTAGCAATTTTAATGGCCAGTAGTGTATAAGGCGCTGTCCATCATTATCCTCAGAAAATTGCAACCATTCATAGAGAACAACATACAGGAGTACCAAGCTGGCTTTCGACCAAACCGATCGACAATAGATCACATTTTCACACTAAGACAATTGTTTGAAAAACACTGGGAATATGATACAGATATCTACAGCCTGTTCGTCGACTTTCAACGCGCATATGACAGCATCCTCAGGAATAGCGCATACAATGCAATGCGTGACTTCAGAATCCCTGAGGAGCTAGTGAGAATGGTGCAAGCTTGTATGGAAGGGTCAAAGGCGACAGTACGTTTCCGAGGAGCCACGTCAGAAACATTCGAGATTGAGACTGGCCTCAGACAAGGGGATGCTCTCTCATGTGTTCCGTTCAATGACATCTTAGAGAATGCAATAAAAGAGTGTAGGCAACAGGAGTGGGCTGGAGTAGAGGTGGACGGTAAAAAAAATGGTTCAAATGGCTCTGAGCACTATGGGACTTTACATCTATGGTCATCAGTCCCCTAGAACGTAGAACTACTTAAACCTAACTAACCTAAGAACATCACACAACACCCAGTCATCACGTGGACGGTAACTTCAATTGTCTCGCATATGCAGATGACATAGTAGTACTAAGTGAATCAAAGCACATGTTGAAAGAAATGTACCAGAAAATGGACAATTATGCACAGAAGGTAGGGCTCAAAGTGAATCGAAACAAAACAGAGTTCAAGCAATTAGGAAGAAGACAAGAGCAGGAAGAATTTCTTGAGATAGATGGCAAGAGGTTCAAGAGAGACACCAGTTCAAATGCTTGGGATCTTGGTTTACTACGGACAACAACATAAAAATGGACATCAAAGAAAGAATAGCAGTGGGAATGAAATGCACGCATTCCCTCAGAGAGACGCTCGGCTCGAAATCGATCTCAGTGAACACTAGGATGAAAATCTACAACGCAGTGATTTGCCTAGCAGTAATGTTCGTTTCAGAAACACGGAGAATGACTAAGCGAGAAAGGGAAAAGCTATTAATATTTGAAAGAAATGAGGAAGATATGGGAACCAGTTTAGATAACAGAGAATGGAGGAGGAGGAAAAACGAGGAAATCTACCTTCTGATGCGACAACCAACTATCCTACAGAAGATAAAGGGCAAAAGAATACAATGGGTGGGCCATGTAGCCCTTAGGCCAGATGCAAGACAGGCGAAGATGGCACTAGCGGGGAAACCAAACACCAAACGCCCCATTGGACGACCAAGGCAGCGCTGGATGGACGACCTAGCGATGGACATAGCAGCCGTGGGAACTGAAGACACCTGGAGGAACCGGGCAAAAAACAGGAAGGAATGGAGGCAGTTTGTGGAAACAGCGCGTGGTCTGCAGGGCCTGTGATCGCTGAATATCTATCTGTCTATCTGATGTTTCCTTACAAACTCTGATGTCTCTTTTATAGAGTGCAACAGTTAAAAGTAGCCCGCGTCCCCTTTGAATGCGAATGCAATATTTCGACTTCTAAAATAGAGTAAACAGCTACTACAATGGACCGTTTTATCCAGTAATCGAATTTTAGTATTTTTCTGCTGCATTTCATTTTATTTCATCAGTGAATTTGGAAGATTTTCTTTGTGGTCTGCAAAATGAGTTTCTCTATAGAAGAAAGACTGGAAATTGTGGAAGCACATGTGAAAGCAGATTCAATCAAGGAAAGTAGCGAAACTGAGGATAGAGTACTACCAGCAAAGAGAGCATCTTTACGGTCATGTGAATTCATAGAACACGAGGTACTGAGCAACGGAGAATTCTGACATGTTGACGGTGCGTCAGCAATCACTTCTTCGTGAAAAAATCGGGTTCTGGTGCGGCATAACAGGAACGCGAAAGGCTATTTACAATTTGTACAGAAACCAGATGGCAGTTATAAGAGTCGAGGGACATGAAAGGGAAGCAGTGGTTGGGAAGGGAGTAAGACAGGGTTGTAGCCTCTCCCCGATGTTGTTCAATCTGTATATTGAGCAAGCAGTAAAGGAAACAATAGAAAAATTCGGAGTAGGTATTAAAATCCATGGAGCCGGCCGGTGTGGCCGTGCGGTTAAAGCCGCTTCAGTCTGGAACCGCGTGACCGCTACGGTCGCAGGTTCGAATCCTGCCTCGGGCATGGATGTGTGTGATGTCCTTAGGTTAGTTAGGTTTAATTAGTTCTAAGTTCTAGGCTACTGATGACCTCAGAAGTTGAGTCGCATAGTGCTCAGAGCCATTTAAAATCCATGGACAAGAAATAAAAACTTTGAGGGTCGCTGATGACATTGTAATTCTGTCAGAGACAGCAAAGGACTTCGAAGAGCAGTTGAATGGAATGGACAGTGTCTTGAAGGGAGGATATAAGATGAACATCAACAAAAGCAAAACGAGGATAATGGAATGTAGTCGAATTAAGTCGGGTGATGCTGAGGGATTTAGATTGGGAAATGAGACACTTAAAGTAGTAAAGGAGTTTTGCTATTTGGGGAGCAAAATAACTGATGATGGTCGAAGTAGAGAGGATGTAAAATGTAGACTGGCAATGGCAAGGAAAGCATTTCTGAAGAAGAGGAACTTGTTAATATCGAGTATAGATTTAAGTGTCAGGAAGTCCTTTCTGAAAGTATTTGTATGGAGTGTAGCCATGTATGGAAGTGAAACATGGACGATAAATAGTTTGGACAAGAAGAGAATAGAAGCATTCGAAATGTGGTGCTACAGAAGAATGCTGAAGATTAGATGGGTAGATCACTTAACTAATGAGGAAGTATTGAATAGGATTGGGGAGAAGAGAAGTTTGTGGTACAACTTGACCAGAAGACGGGATCGGTTGGTAGGACATGTTCTGAGGCATCAAGGGATCACCAATTTAGTATTGGAGGGCAGCGTGGAGGGTAAAAATCGTAGAGGGAGACTAAGAGATGAATACACCAAGCAGATTCAGAAGGATGTAGGTTGCAGTAGGTACTGGGAGATGAAGAAGCTTGCACAGGATAGAGTAGCATGGAGAGCTGCATCAAACCAGTCTCAGGACTGAAGACCACAACAACAACAACAACAACAACAACAACAGGAACGCACATCATTGGATCGATATTTTATGGCACTACCCACAACACGCTTGCAAGGTGAGGCAACATGCCTAAGGTGTTTGTAGAACGAGAGCATGATGTCTTTAATGTGGAAGGGGCGGTCAGCAAACATTTGTGGGTACCATGTTCTCCGAATCTAGCGACATTTGACTTTTCATGTGGTGAGACATGAAAGCAAGGTCTACGAAACAAAATTACACGCAATACAGGAACTGAAAGGCAACATAAGCCGTGAAGTTTCTGCCGTCGATATCCTAACTTCACACCGGGTGTAACTAAATACGCTTAGATGTGCACAGCTGTGTTCGAAGTTGCAGCGTATCACTTCCATCATCTTCTATAAATGCATTTTTCATTGTAAATAAATGTTAAGTCAATTTCTGCTCTTTATTCTTTTTCAATTTCGCTGTATTTCCTTTACACTTACACTTGCTACTTTTGTCTGCGCCAACCTGTATTACTAGGATGATCGTTTCTCTCCATGTAGGTGAGATCAACAAAATACCAGGGCGTGCTGAAAAGTAATACCTCGGAGTTTTGTATGTGAAAATATTTAAAGCTTTTTAAATAAAACAGACGTTATTAACATTCTAAAGCTTTATTCTTTGTGTCTACATATTTGCAGGCCTGTAGTGCTGGAGGGCTCCGAATTGTAGGGTGTAACATGGCGGCGTGTAACCTGTGTTGGGTTGTGAGAAACGGCGTGCTTAATCGAGTTTCTAATCCGAAGAGTTCTCCCACACAAGCAGCACTCGCTTCTGCAGCATAACAATCAATCCCAGACAACACGTGACACATGCAACAGTCTGATGCGCTGGGTTGACTGTCGTCGATGATCCTCCATACAGTACCGACATGGCCCCATTCAAGTTTCATCTGTTCCTAAAACTTAAAGAACATCTTCTAGGACTTCACTTTGATAGTGATGAAGACGTACAAGCAGAGGTGAGGTTGCGGCTTCGTCAATAAAGTTAACCGTTCTACAGTGACGGAATCAACAAAGTGATCTCTCGTTCGTAGAAATGTGTTCGTCGCCAAGGTAACTATGTTGAGAAACATATATATAGATACGAAGAATAAAGATGTCGAATGTTGGGAACATTTGTTTTGTTGTGGCTTCTATGTCAGTGGAAGTTGCAAAAAAACCAAATAAACAGCGTAGAGTTTTCTTGTGTGGCAAAGCAAATAAAAGTGTCATTCATGAATATCTTCATAGTGAACTCCAAGCATTCACCGCGGGACACAAAGATATTGAGCATCTTTGGTCGGAATTTAAAGGTATTGTCCACCACGTGCTAGAGCAGTATGTGCCTAGCAAAGATAAGGGGAGGCAAAGGATCCACCTTGGTACAACAAACATATTAGGAAGTGGCTGAGAAAGCAGAGAATTTTGCACGTCGTTTTAAACGTAGTCACTGCCCCGCTGACAAACAGAAATTATGCGAAATGAAAGCAGCTGTCAAAAGGTCAATGAGAGATTCTTTTAACGAATTTGAAAGTAATATTTTATCTGCATATTCTAAAAATAACCCCAAAAAATTTTGGTTGTACGTAGAATCTATGAACGCAACAAATAATTCAATACCTTCTCTTGCTGACAGTACAAGTAATGTAACGTATGATGATAAACAGAAGGCCCAAATTCTAAACCTAGCTTTCAAAAACTCGTTTATGGTGGAAGACTGCAGCACCATTCCCCCTTTCAATTATCGAACAAACGCAAGAATGGCTGGCATAGTGTTTAGTGTACTTGGGATTGTAAAATAGTTAATATCCTTAGATGCCCATAAGATTACATGTTGACAAAGCTGCAAATATAGCACCATTGTTATCCATTATCTATCAGAGATCATTGGAACTGCGGAAAGTTCCACGGGACTGGACGAAGGCCCAGGTCATAGCAATCTACAAAAAGGGTAGAAAATCGGATGCACATAATTACCGGCCAATTTCACTGACATCGATTTGTTGTAGAATCATGGAACATATTTTGTGTTCAGACATAATGACCTTCCTAGAATCTGAGAAGCTCATCTGCAGAAACCAGCGCGGTTTTGGGAAACAGCAGTCATCCGAGACACAGCTGGCCCTCTTTGTGCATGATATAGAACAGGCTGTAGATACCGCCTCCCAGGTTGATGCCATATTTCTCGACTTTCGAAAGGCGTTCGACTCAGTTCCGCATTGTCGCTTGCTCCAAAAAGTGCGCGCTTACGGTCTATCCGATGACATAACCGGTTGGATAGAAATTTTTCTAACGGGGTGACTTCAACAGAAACAAGCGTAACTTCAGGTGAGCCCCAGGGCAGCGTAATAGGTCCGCTGCTTTTTACGATTTACATAAACGATTTGGTTGATGGTATTGACAGTGGCGTTAGACTGTTTGCCGATGATGCTGTAGTCTACAGGAAAGTAGTATCACACGAAAGTTGTGAACGAATCAATGAGGATTTGCAGAAAATAAATTGCGTGGTGTAATGACTGGCCGTTATCCCTCAATATTACTGAGTGTAACCTACTGCGTATAACAAGACGAAAATCCCCACTAATGTACGAGTACAAAATAAATGCCCAGTCTTTGAAAGCGGTAATATCCGTCAAGTATATGGGTGTAACTATTCGAAATGATCTCAAATGGAATGATCAGATTACACAAGTAACGGGCAAGGCGAACTCTAGATTGCGGTTTATTGGTAGAATCCTGAGGCGATGCAGTCCTTCAACAAAGGAAATTGCTTACAATACGTTAGTTCATCCAATATTAGAGTATTGTTCGTCTGTATGGGACCCTTACCAGTTGGGTCTGATTCAAGAGATTGAGAAGGTCCAAAGAAGAGCGGCAAGATTCGTGAGTGGTACATTTAGCCATCGCGAGAGCGTTACAGATTTCATAGAAAGTTTGACGGGGTCACACTTGCAGATAGACGACCCGCTAAACGGAAGGGGCTGCTCACTAAATTCCGAAATCCAATCTTCGCCGAGGATGTAGAGCATGTATTATCACCGCCAACTTTCAAATTGCGCATTGATCACCATTCAAAGATAAGGGAAATTAGAGCTCGTACTGAGGCGTTCAGATAGCCGTTTTTCCCTCGTGCGATCAGCGAGTGGAACAGAGAGGGTGGGGAGGGGGGGGGGGGAATATGACTCTGGCCAAATTGTGCCCTCCGCCACACACCGCTTGGTGGTTAGTGGAATATATATGTAGATGTAGATTTAAAAACTGTAAAGAGTTTTTACATTAAAAAATCAGAGGAAATTACTTTGCAGCACGCCCTCCTGTCTTTTCATTCGGAGGAGAAATATGGTGACTGAAATTTTTTGAAAAAATGTCTTTTGCTCGCATATCATTTCCGTGACACTTTCTTATATACCTCGCTATAATACAAAACGAACTGCCATTCTTTGAACTTTTTCAATGTCTTCCGGAAGTCCTATCAGGTAAGGATCCCTAACAACGCAGCAGTACTCTAGCAGAGAACGGGAAAGTGTTGCGTAGGCAGTGTCTTTGATAGATTTCACGCATTTTATAAGTGTTCTGCCAATAAAACGCTGTCTTCCGTTCGCTTTCCCCTTAACATTTTCTATGTGATGTTTCCACCTTAATTCTAATCCCTAGGTATTTAGTGGAATGGACAACCTTCAAATTTGTATTATTTATCTCTTAAGCGAAATTTAATAGAAATCTACATTTACATAAATACTCCGCAAGCTCATGAGGGTACCCTGTACCAATACTAGTCACTTCCTTTCCTGTTCCACTCGTAAATAGAGCAAGGAAAAAACGATTGTGTATATGCCTCTGTACGATCCCAAAATCCCTCTAATCTTATCTTGATGGTCCTTACGCGAAATGTACGTTGGCAGCAGTAGAATTGTTCTGCAGTCAGCTTGAGGTGCCGATTCTCTAAATTTTCTCAATAGTGATCCTCGGAAAGAACGTCAAATTCCCTCCAGTGGTTTCCTTTTGAGTTCCCGAAATATCTCCGTAGTACTTGCGTGCTGTTCCAACCTACTGGTAACAAATCTAACAGCCCCCCTCTAATTGCTTCGCTGTCTACTTTTCATCCGACCTAGCGCGGATCCCAAACTCACCAACAGTACTTAAACAATGGGTCGCACTGTTGTCCTATAAGCGCCTTTACATATGAAACACACTTTCCTAAAATTCTCCCAATAAGCCGAAGTCATCCATTCGCCTTCCCTACTTCAATCCTTACACGCTCATTCCAATTCATGCTGCTTCGCAACGTTACACCTACACATTTAATCGACGTCTATGTATCAAGCAGCACGCTACTAATGCTGTATTGGAACGTTATAGGTTCATAACTGCATTACCTTACGTTTCTCTACATTTAGAGCTAGCTGCCATTCATGGCGCCAACTAGAAATCTTGTCTAAGTCACCTTGTATCATCCTACAGTCTTTCAGTTTCGACTCATTCCCGTACATCACAGCATCATCAGCAAACAGTCGCAGATTGCTTCTCATCCTGTCCGTCGAATCATTTGTGTATAAAAGAAAATAATAGCGGTCCTATCACACTTCGCTGCGAAGCTCCTGACGATGCCTTGTCTCCGACGAACGCTCGCCGTCGAGGACAACATACTGGGTTCTCCGTTACTTAAGAAGTCTTCGAGCCATCTACATATATGGGAACCTGCACCGTGTGCTTGTACCTTCGTTAACAGTCTTCAGTGAGGTACTCTGTCAATCGCTTTACGGAAAACTAGAAGTACGGAATCTGGTCTGTTTTCCTTCATCCCCATGTGCAGGGCATCATGTGAGAAAAGGACAAGCTGAATTTCACACGAGCGATGCTTTCTAAAACCGTGCTGATTTATCGACAGAAGCTTTTCCCTGTCAAGGAAATGAATTGTATTCGAACTGAAAATACGGTCAGTGATTCTGCAGCGAACCGATGTTACGGATATTGCTTTCCAATTTTGCAGGTCTGTTCTTTTATCCTTCGTATATTCAGGAGTCACCTGCACTTCTATGCGAGAGATTCGCGGCCGCACTGCACACACACACACACACACACACACACACACACACACACACACACACACACACGCACACACATACAATGCACATGCTTTTGGGTTCAAAATGGTGCAAATGGCTCTGAGCACTATGCGACTTAACTTCTGAGGTCATCAGTCGCCTAGAACTTAGAACTAATGAAATCTAACTAACCTATGGACAGCACACACATCCATGCCCGAGGCAGGATTCGAACCTGCGACCGTAGCGGTCGCTCGGTTCCAGACTGTAGCGCCTAGAACCGCACGGCCACTCCGGCTGGCATGCTTTTGGGCGTGTTGCAGGATACTCAGTGAACCTGCTGAGGTGAAGCCAGGTGCCACAGTGACTAAAGTACTGGACTCGCATTCGAGAAGGCCGTGGTTAAAATCCTCGTAAAAACTCCACATTTAGGGTTTACATTTATTTTTATCTGATCTCTCTCTCTCGACTAATTTCCTCCTGTCTTCCATCTATTCCAATCTTGTATTAAACTATTGAAATTCTGAACGTCCCAGAGACGAAGTATAGTGAAGGAAAGTTATCTGAAATTTGTACACAAATCAGAGTGCAATAATGTCGAAGGACACCAAGGGAAGCAGTAGCTGGGACGGAATGTGACACGGTTAAAATCCTAGGTTATACAATCTGTACATTCACTGAACTGTCTAGGAAACCAGGGAGAAAATAATATGAAGCGGAATTATAATTCAGAGAGAAGAAATAAAAATTTCGGGGTATGCCAGTGACATTGAAATCTGTCTCATATGCCAAATGACGAGGACGACCAACTGAGTGGAGTGTATAACGTCTTGAAAGGAGAGTGTACGATGTACGTCAACAATAACAAGAGGACAATGCCATATAGTGGAATTAGATGAGGGGATGCTAAAGGGAGTAAATGAATTTTGTTGTTTATGCAGGAAACTGAGTGACAATGGCCGAAGTCAAGGCGATATAAAATGCAGATTACAAATAACAAAAATCGAATTTACGAGAAAGAGAAAGTTATTTACAGGGAAAAGCATTTCGGAAAAAAGACGACTTTGTTAACACCCAATATAAGTTAAAGTTTTAGGAAGTCATTTCGAAAAGAATTTTCTGGAGCGTAGACTTATATGGAAGGGAAGCGTGTACGATAAACAATTCGGACAAGAATTCATTTCCTTGACAGGGAAAAGCTTCTGTCCGTAAAACAGCACGCTTTTAGAAAGCATCGCTCGTGTGAAATTCAGCTTGCCCTTTTCTCACGTGGTATCCTACGAGCCATGGATGAAGAGCAACGGGCGGTTTCCATATTCCTAGATTTCCGTGCAGCATCTGAAACGATGGCAGACTGACGACTGTTAACGAAGGTACAATTATATGGTATCGGTTCCAGATAGGAAAGTGACTCGAAGAGTTCATAAGCAATAGAACCTAGTATGTTGTCCTGGACGGCGAGTGTTCTTCAGAGACAAAGCTATCTTCAGGAGTACCCCAAGAAAGTGTGATACGACCGCTGTTATTTCAGTCTGCAGCTGTTTGCTGATGATGCTGTGGTGTACGAGAAGCTGCCGGTGTTCAGTGGCGGTAGGAGGATACAAGATGACTTACACGACATTTTTAATTGGCTTCATGGATGGCAGCTAGCTCTAAATGTACACTACTGGCCATTAAAATTGCTACACATAGAAGAATTGCATATGATAAACGGGTATTCATTGGACAAACATATTATACTAGAACTGACATGTGATTACATTTTCACGCAATTTGGGTGCATAGATCCTGAGAAATCAGTACCCAGAAGAACCACCTATTGTTCTGAATATAAATCTGTTCTGTGGTATTAAGGCTTGTTTCTTCAGACTAATCGCCGGCCGCGGTGGTCTCGCGGTTAAGGCGCTCAGTCCGGAACCGCGCGACTGCTACGGTCGCAGGTTCGAATCCTGCCTCGGGCATGGATGTGTGTGATGTCCTTAGGTTAGTTAGGTTTAAGTAGTTCTAAGTTCTAGGGGACTGATGACCACAGAAGTTAAGTCCCATAGTGCTCAGAGCCATTTTTTTCTTCAGACTAATCATCTCCACCTACATCTAAATATACGTCTATACTGTGCAAACCACTTTACAGTACATGGCAGAGGATACGTCCTATTGTACCACTTATTACGGTTTTCTCCCATTCCATGCTCTTATGAACTTCGATAACAATGATTGCTTCAATGCTTCTGTGCATGCAGTAAATAGTCTAATCTTATCTTTGCAATCCGTATGGGAGCGATATGTAGGGGTCTGTAGTATGTTCCTACATTCATCACTTCAAGTTGGTTCTAGATACGCTCTCAGTAGGTTTCCACGGGACAGTTTGCACCTATCTTCAAACTTCTGGCTGTTCAGTTATTTCAACATCTTCGTGAGCATTTCCGCGAATCCAACAAACATGCTACAATTCGTGCTGCCCTTCTTTGTACCCTTTCAATATAGCCTTTCAGTCCTGTTTGGTACAGGTCTCACACGCTTGAGCAATATTCTAGGATGGGTGGCTGTTTTGCATGCATTCTCCTTCGTAGACTGCATTTCCCTAGTATTCCACCAATGAACCGATGCCTACCACCTATTTTACATGCGACTGAGACTATGTGATCGTTCCATTTCGTATCTCAATAAAGAGTTCTACCCAGGTATTTGTATGAGTTAACTTACTCCGGCTGCCACTCAGTGATATTATAGACACAGAACACCACGTTTTTCCGTTTTGCGAAGTGCACAGTTTTTCATTGCTGAACATTTTAAGGAATTTGCCCTTCTTTAAACCGCTTTGAAATCTTATCAAAGCCTGAATGAATGTCTGCGCAGTTTCTTTTAGACAGTGCTTCATTATAAATAACTGCTCCCCCTGTGGAAACTTTGAGTTACTGTTAATATTGTCCGTTAGGGTCCCCACACACTTCCCTGAGGCATACTGGAAGCTACCTCTACATTTGCCAATGACACTCCAGCCAAGATAACTTGCTGCGTCCGCCCGATCAAAAAAATAGAGTCATAAATGTCGCATGATATTCAACATGATCGATCTTTTGATAGTAAGCGTAGATGTGGTATTGAGTCAAATGCTGTTTGTAAATCGAGGAATATTCCGTCTGCCTGACTGCCTTGATTCGTGAATTTCAGTATGTCATGTGCAAAAACTGCGAGCTGGGTTTCATATGATCGATGTTTCCGGAATCCATGCTGTTTTGCATGGACAAGGTCATTGTGTTCGAGATACTTGATTACGTTTCAGTTCATAATGCATTCTAATGTTCTGCAACAAATAGGAGCCAAGGATCTTGGGCGATAGTTTTTCGGATCACTTCTGCTATGCCTCTTGTAGACGGGTGTGGCCTATGCTTTTTTTCAACTACTGAGCACGGTTTTTTCTTCGAGGGATCTACGGCAAATTATAGTTAAAAGGGTGGCTAACTCAGTCATAAATTCAGTATAGAATTGAAAAACGATTCCATTGATTCCTAGAGTGTTGTTCAGTTTTAAGGATTTCAACTGTTTCTCAGCGCCACTGTCACTGATATTTATTTCACTCATCTTTTGAGTGATACTAGAATTAAATTGGTGCAATACTCCTAGGTTTTCCTATATAAAGGAACATTTGAAAACGGAGTTAAGCATTTGTTCTTTTGCTTTGTTATCCTCAGTTTCAGTTTCTGCCTCGTCCGCGAGTGTCTGAACACTAACTTTGGTGCCACTAACAGCCTTTACACACGATTAGAATTTCTTTGGGTTTTGTGAAATATCTATTGACGACATTCTATTACGGCAGTTAATGAAGGCTTCGCGCATTGCTTTCCTGACAGCCAAAAGCTTTTCATTCAGCAGCTCTGTCTATAGCCCTCGGTTTTGTTTTGGAATTATTATGCAGTAGTCTCTGTTAGATTAGGAGTTTGTTTACACTGACTGTATATCGTTGAGGGTCCCTCCGATCACGAACTGTTGTTATGGGTACATATTTGTCAGTGCATGGTCAACTGTTCATTTAAACTCGAGCGATAGTTTCTCTACATGCTCCTGTCCTGAGCAAAAAGCTTCAAGTTCGTGATTGAGATATGGCACTACTGCTTCTTCATCTAATTTACTGAACATTCTACTTAGGAAATCATCGTTGGTACAACTGAGTCATGGCCATTGGTTTCAGTTTTGATCATCCTGTACCTTCTTCTTGTGAGTGTTTTCCTTATACTCCTTTCCCCTCAGATTCTGCGCAGAACCGCCACATTCCTTACCTTATTAATCCACCTAATTTTCAATATTGTTCTGCAGGACCACATCTCAAACGCTTCGATTCTCTTCTGTTACGGTTTTCCCAGAGTCCTTGTTTCCCTAGTATTCAATACTATGCTCCAAACGTACATTCTCAGAAATTTCTTCCTCTAATTAGGTCTTTGTTTGATACTAGTAGACTTCTCTTGGCCAGGAATGCCCTTATGTCGATGCTAGCCTGCTTTTTTATGTCCTCCTTGCTTCGTCTGTCATCGGTTGTTTTGCTGCCTAGGTAGCGGAATTCCTTAACTCCATCTATCTCGTTATGATCAATCCTGATGTTAATTTTCTCGCTGTTCTCATTCCTGCTACTTCTCATTACTTTAGTCTTTCTTCGATTTACTCTGAATCCATATTCTCTACTCTTTAGACTGTTTATTCCATTCAGTAGGTACTGTAATTCTTCTTCACTTTCGCTGACGATAGCAATTTCACTAGCGAATTTTATCATTGATATCCTTTCATCTTGGATTTTAATCCCACTATTGAACCTTTCTTTTATGCTCATCATCGCTTCTTCTATGTGTAGGTTGAACTGTAGGGGCTACATCCCTGTCTTACACCCTTTTAAATCTGAGCACTTGGTTCTTGGTCTTACACTCTTATTATTCCCTCTTGGCTCTTGTACATGTTGCACGTTACCCGTCTCTCCCTATAGTTTACTCCTATTTTCTTCAGAATTTCAAACACCTTGCATCATTTGAAATCGTCGAATGCTTTTTCCATGTCGACAAATCCTATGAATAATTCTTGATTTTTCTTTATTCTTGCTTCCACAGTCAACCGCAACGTCAGACTTGCCTCTCTGGTGCCTGTAACTTTCCTATGCCAAACTGATAGTCATCTGACACGTCCTCAATATTCTTTTCCTTTCTTCTGTGTATTATTCTTCTCAGAAACTTGTACACATGATCTGTTAAGCTGATTGTGCGATAATTCTCGCACTTGTCAGCCCTTGCAGTCTTCGATATTGTATGAGTGCAGTCCTGAAGCTTCTCTTGCACATCCACCAGCGCAGCACCGCGAAGCGGCATGAGAAAGGCGCTGCTGACCTGCACACCAATGGAAAGAGCGGGCAGCGCCACATCTCCAAGAGGAAGGCGCCTCTGCCAACGCTCACTTAACGAGCCGCTCATCGCTGGTCAGCCCCTGTTCCGTCGCAGACATCGAGAGCATCAGTAATTAGTAACAGGAAGACGTTGCTTACCCTGCGTTCTGCGAGTGGTAATAAACAATAAATGTAACTGCATGTAGGAGGTACAGGAAGCACATCCAGCAACCCCATAACGAGAAATTAAGCTATGTTTCCTTCCTTTTTAGAAATAAAGTGTTACATTAATTTGAAAGTTTTATTTACAGATCATTTTGGATTGCTGCCACTGGCCATCGCAAGTTCTCTTCTTCTTTATTTGTGTCGGTGCTGATTCCCGCAGTAGCCGACACAACAATGTGGATGATGTTTTTCCGAAAGTCAGATGGGTATAATCAGACACATACACTGTACACACCAACGTGAGTAGTCGTTTTGTTGCCACTTCCCCCAAAGATTTTAGAAATTCTGACGGAATGTTATCTATCCCTTCTGCTTTATTTGGTCTTAAGTCTTTCAAAGCTCTTTTAAATTCTGACTCTATACCAGACCCCCTATCTCTTCTGTATCGACTCAAGTTTATTCTTTTGACACGTCATCAGACAAGTATTCCTCCTCATACAGGCCTTACTCTTTCCACCTATCCACTCTCCTCTCTGCATTTAACGGTGAAATTCCAGTTGTCCTCTTAATGTTACCACCGTTGCTTGTAATTTCACCGAATGTTGTTTTGACTTTTCTGTGTGTTGAGTCACTCCTTCCGACATCATTTCTTTTGCGGTTTCTTCACATTTTTCATGCAGCCACTTTGTCTTAGCTTCCCTACATTTCCTTTTTATTTTGTTCTTCAACGAAATGTATTTCTGTAATCCTGATTATCCCTGAATATTTTTGTAATTCCTTCTTTCATCGATCAGCTGAAGTATTTCTTGTGTTACCCATGGTTTCTTCGCAACTACGTTCTTTGTACGTGTGTTTTTCTTTCCAACTTCTGTGATTGTCCTGTTTAGGGATGTCCATTCCTCGTCAACTCCTACTGAGCTATTCCTTATCGCAGTATCTATAGCCTCAGAGAACTTCAAATGTATCTCTTCATTTCTTAGTACTTCCGCATCCCACTTCTTTGCACCTTGATTCTTGTTGACTAGTCTCTTAAACTTCAGCCTACTTTTCATCACTACGAAATTGTGATATGAGTCTATTTCTGCTCCTACGTACGCCCTACAATCCAGTATCTAATTTCGGAATGTCTGTCTGTCCTTGATGTAATCTAACTAGAATCCAAGCGATTGCAGGCTTTCTTGGTGTATTTCAGCTATGAAATCTTCACGGGTTATCAGCCGAGTGGCGTCGTCTTCTAATCGCTAGAAGACGACGCCACTCGGCTGATAACCCGTGAAGATTTCATAGCTAACTAGAATCTTCCCGTATGTGCCGGCCTTACTCCTCTTGTGATTCATAAAAAGGATATTCCCTGTTACTAGCTGAAATTTATTGCGGAACTCAATCAGTCTTTCTCCTCTCCGATTCCTAGTGCCAAATCCTTATCCTCCGGTACCTCTTTCTTCTAGTCCTTCCCCTAGAACCGCATTCCATTCCCCCATGACTATTAGATTTTCCATCTCCTTTTACGTACTAAATTACCGGTTCAGTATCCTCATATATTTTCTTTATCTCTTGATCTTCAGCTTACGACGTCGGCATGTATACCTGAATTATCGTTAATGGCGTTGGTTTTTTGTCGATTCTGATGAGAACAACCCTATCACTGAACTGTTCACAGTAATACACTCTCTGTCGTACCTTCCTACTCCCGCTGCTTCTGTTGGCGTTGATATTACCTAGACTCATCTGAACGGAAATGCTTGTCTTCTTTCCATTTTACTTCACTCATCCAAACTATATCTACTCGTAGGCTGAGCCTTCGCATTTCCCTTTATATTGTAGCTTCGCTATCAGTTCAAGCTTCTGACATTCCACGGCCCGACTCGTAGAACGTTATCCTTTCGTTGGTTATTCAATCTTTTTCTCATGCCTTCTCATGGTCACCTCCCCCTTGGCAGTCTCTTCCCGGAGATCCGAATGGGGGATTGGTTCGGAGTCTTTTGTCAAAGAGATATCATCTTAATAATTTCGCTTTAACTTCCCTGCACCTGCTTGATTTAATTGAAAAGTGGCTTTTGTTGCTGTATACCTTTTCCCGAATATTTTTTTCTTCTTCGATCTTTCTGTTACCCAAGGTTTCTGTGCAGTCACCTTCGTCGTAACTACATTTGTCTGTGCAGTTTCTCTGAATGTTCTTTTCAGAGATGCCCGTTCCCACTGAACTGAAGTTACTACTGTGGTACTCATTATGACGGTATCTCCTGCTTCAGAGAACTTGAAACACACGTCATTATTCCTCAGTGCTACTGTACGAACTTCCTTGCACACTGATTTTTTCTGACGATTTCTTAAACTTCATCAAACTATTCATCGTTACTAAACAGTGGAACTATATCTGCTCCTGGGTGAGACTTAAAGTAGAATATCTGATTTCTTAATGTCTGTGTCAACATGGTTAACTCAGCTGGTACTTTCCCCTGTCTCCAGACCTTTTCCAAGCATGCCTCCTCTTGTGATTCTCGAACAGTGTGTTTGCTGTTACCAGCTGAAATCCTATCACTGAACTGTTCATCGCAAATCAATCCCTGCCTTGCCTTCTCATCATCTTATCTCAACACAGGATAGAGGGAAGACAGGGGCTGCAGGTCAGTCTCCAATTTCCGAGTGGTTAGGAGCTAATGCACAGAGACAAACTTGCAGTGAAGGCAGGCTGATTGGATGAAACAACGCCAAACACTGTCACAGGACACACTGCACAGAGGCGGATGTTGAGACTCGATAACATGCTTGCAGCAGGAGACTTTTAACGAAATTGCTATGAAATTTTTCGTTAAAGAATAAAATTTGCTTTTAAGTTAATTTTCTTTACCTTACTTTCTTTGCGTGCGAACTTTGTTGTAGAACCTCTCTCTTATTTACGTGTGGTAATAAAAATTTTCACTTTCAAAAGAATTACGTACATTTAAAAATTACGTGAACGTATTAACTGATTAAGAATATTTGGTTGAAAATTAAATTCTTTACATCATTCGGCCTTGGCACACATTTTCTAAATGCAGTGGATTTTTTGTTAAATATTTTTACTGAATTCTTTCCCGGCGTTAGCTTTTGAACACAAGATTATCACTATTAGCAGAAAATGGTTAATTATTACCAAGCCGACATTTAATTATCACTGATCAAACCTACTTCGCTATACATTAAAGTTATTTGAAAGAACCAAAATTGTTAAATTTCAATGTTAACTATCCGTCTAAGAATGCACAAATGTGTAACTATTTTTTAAAATCTCAGTCAGTCTCTGGATCGCTGTAAAAGAAGAACATTCTCTTAGTTCACCGTTAATGTTTATCTATCTGTTCCCGATTTACGGGTTTGGTTGATTTTTCCTTTAGCGAAACAATTTTTTAAATGTGCCGCCGCTGCAAATCGATCGGTCGCGGCACAGCCCAGCAACACCGCTAAAAAATGCTGAAAACTCTTTAAAGAAATATTATAGATGACATGGGCAAGCTAATTTACATTAATAATACACACTTTTTATAAATTTCAATATATTTTTACCACAACAAATATTCAACTCACATTAGTTCGTAATTTCTCCTTCAATGGCGGCTAGATCTAGATACAGACAAATGACATCTACCCATTCACCGAATACATCGACACAGCTTCCTACCGCTTTCAGCTCTAAACGAGGAAGACCAAAGAATACATAGTGCATTGTGCTTTTATAGTATTGCTGAATATTAACATTTCTTTGCAATTTCACGACATTATTTTCGACTGGCTGAATTTCACATCTCTGTTATCGCAGATATTGACACATTTTGCAATTACATTATTAATATAGAAATATTACCATCCTAAGTACAGAGAGAATATTACTACAAAAAATATTACAATAATAACAAATGTCTTTTACACAAAATTCAATAATATTTTTTGTTAAATAATTACATTATATACAGATTTCTCAGAGCGGCGTATATGGTACAAATAAATTTTAGTTTGTTAATGTGTGAGTTTGCCAGGGAACGTTACAGACTCAAGGATATTCAGTGGTCTGATTAACGCTATTTGTTTGGAATTAGACTAACTACTACACTGAAGGCTAATTCTAAACGTAAGAAAGAGCAAAGAAGGCAACTGGTTGTGGAATATAAGTCAGTGTTTTAATCCATGAGTAGAGTGCTAAAAGAAGTATCGAACACTAGCAGCAGCGTTTTAAGTACAAACTTTGAGAGCAGCGCTCCAAGTGAGATGAACAGACTTGTTGCAGCTTACTGAGGCCGGCCACGAGGGACACGGAGATGGCGCCCAAATAATCTGAATGAAAACTCTCTATGAATACAAAAACATGCGTTTTTAACGGATTGTGACGGCGCACTATTTCTTCGTTTTTATAGTCGACCCACCAGTCCACTGCCACTGCACACGCTTCGGCCAATCTGATGAGTGGCTCTGCACCTCTAGGGCGTCTCTGGCCAACCACTTTCAGATACCTCCCCTTCTCCTACTCGGTAGGTAGGGATATTTCTGGACCTTACGTTAACAAACTGCAAGTTTGGTAGCAACAGCGTTCAGCTGACAGCTAAGCGTCACTGTACTTTCTGTTACGGCTGGTAACAAAAGTGTTTTACGTCACTTGGCCCTGCCCAATTGCCTCTTGTGAGAGGAGACAGTGGCTGTAGCACGGTAACCTGTGTAAACACACTGACGTTGCAGTTCTCAGGGGTGTGTATCGAGCTTGCTGCGTCTGACAAGGCGTGCCTTCTTCTAATGTGAAGCCTTAAAGCAGCGTCTACGCTGTGGATGGTGTTAGCAGCTAATTCTCTGAAGTGAAACTTCTAGCCTGGGACAGCTACCCAGAGTGTCTGCAAATCGCACGTCTTTAGCGTTACTGTTTACCTCTGGTAACCTATACGCTACTATTTTTATCTGCTCATCTGCTCCCTGCATTGTGTCTCTGATTTCCTACACTGGAGTATCATTGCTGGCTTCGAACAGTCTTGAGATTAAGAATGTACAAGTCATTACATCGCCAGTATATGGTACTGTTCAAACGAATACTAGTTCCGTTTTGTCATTCTTCTTTGTTGCCGATTTTACCCTATATTTGTGCAACCAGAAATCTTCTTCATCTTCTTTCCATTTCACAGCACTTACTCCTAGCACTAGAATGTGTGAACCGTGATCTTACTTTCAAAACTTTTTCTTAACAATTTTGTTTATTTACTAGCGATTCATCAAGAACATTAACAAATTTAAACACACTATGTGAGCGTGGAAGTAGTTGCCAGGGAGTAACTGATGAAATCAAAATGAAATTGCTTTTAACAAATGGGAATTTTATTCCTAAAAACCTTTTTTTTAAGAAACAGATTTAAAATTATAAGTAGAAAGCACACTCTAAATATCAAGTTGCAATTTATTCAGAGGCAGAAAGAAACAAATTTTTGAGTGTATGAGCTTTCGGGCTGAGAACCTTTGAAACGTCCCCTTAGAAAAATTATACATGACTGTGCTTAAACTGACACACAATATTTTTTAGCGCAACGCAATCTGACTTTGAATAATCCCTACAAAAAAATGGCCCTGACTAACATTAAACTATACCTTTCACAAATCACTTACCCCACAAAAATCTTCGCTACTCAAGCTACTGCAATACAGCGAGCGCCACTACTGCCAGCTAAATAAAAGATTCTAACTACTGAAGGCACTAACTACTGATAGGGATAGTTAGCAAATGAAAGATATTAATAGAGAACAAACAATGTATTTACCTTGATATCATCATGTATAAATATAGCAGTTCATGACAAATTACAAATCTCCGCCATCTCTCTCCCCACATCCACCACTGCTGGCGGCTCACCTCCAACTGCGCAACGCTACGCGCTGTTAACATCCAGCTGCCGCTGCCCAACACTACAATGGCAGACAACAATGCAAACTAGCCACAGACTGCACACAGCACAGCCAGTGATTTTCATACAGAGCGCTACGTGGCTTTGCCAATATAAAAACATAAACAGCCTACTTACACATTGCCGCTTCCTTTTGACAGGGCCGTAGTCACGACCGCTCATAACAACCTCTCAAAGACTACACAGGTGCAAATCTGCAACACACCAGATTACTTTGAAGTAAAAGTTTTAACAATTCACATAAGCACACAAACTATGCACCCCGTAGGAGGGATGGAAATTGTACAAAACACTAAAATTAAAAGATTAACTTGCTACCGAAGGTGCAACTTGATTTTAACTTCTAAGACAAGTCTTATGGTAGAAGGGTGGCAATTTTATATACTAAAATGACCATTTAAATAAAAGCCCATGAAAGGCAATCTTACATAAAATTATACAGGGTTGGCCAAACATGCTCTACAGTACACATATACTGCCTCTCAAGATGCTAGGCAAGATAAAAACATATTTCAGGAATTAGGCCGTTACACTTCAAGCAATAATTCAACACCGAATCCGATAAACATGAGAGAGGCAGCTATTAACGCACGGAAGATTACCGAACAAACCGAACCGCAGGTTGCTCTAGCCCGCCCCTACTCCACAAGGGAAAAACGGACCACCCAATTCATAAATAACCGCCTTCCCGAGGGGGGGCAAACGTAGAAGAATGGTAGGACGACCCCAGAACAAAGCGGCTGGTGACCTCACCAAGAAAACAAGTAGAATTTAACAAGTAAATGAAACAACATATCACCGATCACTTAACTTCTAATAAACTGCGATTTCTGGCGACGACCTGGCGCAGCACCCCCAAAACGCTCTCCCGAACTGTCCGCTGCCAGCCGCTTCAACGGACGCAGGGAGGTGCGCCGATCTCTCGTCTCACGGCGTCGCAGCTCGCACCGGCCAGACCGATGTCGTGGGTTGACCCCTGTTGCTCTCGTGTCGGCCGCGAAGTCACTACCCCTCGCTATACGGTGCGGCCCACTGGACTCACGTGGCGACCTCACATGCGACGACGCTCAAGGCGAACAAATCATCTTGTGTCTCAGTGCGCGACCGACCAACCGATCGATCCAACCGCCAATGACCGTTGCCCGAACAACTCGAGCAGACTGGCGGTCTAAGGCGCAGACTCAGATGCAGTGAAACGGAACTTCTTGGACCGTTCCAATGTTTTATTAAATTGCTAGCACGCAGAAATTATTAGCAAGAGTTTCTTCTCTTGCAGGTAATACCTCAGCTGGTGTCCAAAAGGAGAGAATGGACTAAACAGTGTTATTTATTGATTTTTTTTTCTGTTGTGTACCACGTTTCCCATTTTCCTTTCCTTTGTGCGGCCTGGACGGTGTAAATCAGTGAGTGTCTGAACTAGCAAAAGCTTTAGGCACAGATTGTAACACTGCATGAATGGTCGTTCTGGGTTAGGGTAGTACTAACCCCCCAAGCGTGAACAAGTTTAGCAGAGACCAAGTTTGCAGGTCAGGGCAAAGATGACACGTGGGCGCGCGAATTGGCTCTGTCAGGTTGGCGAGCCACCCCCACCACGTTTGTAAGCGGAACGGTTAGGCGAATTCGGTTGGAAGGGCACTTGTTCCTGGGTCGTGGTGCTGGACAGACATGGAGACGCAGCTCTCGTTTTGGTAATGTTAACATAGGTATTAGATTGTCTGAAATCTGCTCTGTAATGAAGTCCAGATGTTGAAATCAGGTGCGAAATTACCACTGAACCCCATAAGGGAATTGATTTTCTTAATTTACTCGAATTTCAGTAGACCTTGCGTTAGTGCCTTGTTCAGGCAACGCACCATGTGCCTTAAGCTCACGGTCACGTTATCGCTCCGTGCTTAACGGAAATTCACTCATTCAATGTATTTTAATCTGCTCTTCCATTTACAGTAATATTTTGGGGATTTTTATTTATTTTCCATATGTTTTCTTTGTGAACTTGCTTTCGCGCCACGTGGTCGGTTGGAGCAACCGCCGCATTGATAAATTGTTGTTTCGGTCTGAAAATGTATTGTACACGATGAATAATCATACGATAGTGAGCGAGTGTAAAATAGGGAAGGAATAATCGTGTGTGTCCGTATTTTTCTGGGTTTCTGTTGGCTACTGAAACTTGGCCATGTGGGTTCAACAGCATTGAAGTGATGTTTCTTGCGCACACCCATAACGAGTTGATTTGTTGGCGATGTTGTGCGTTAAGTAAAATACTTGTGCCACTAGGAAAAGTATCGGATTTTAATGCCCACTGATTTGATAAAGATTTGCGAAATACTCTTCCACCCTGACCTAATTTTGGTTGTAGTGTCTTTGCGGAACTTGTTCTGAGTAATCTATAGTAGCTGAATGTAATAACCGTGGGTTTAGATATAATTGTGCGGTTGTATAAAATTACATTGAAGCCAGGTCTGCGCTCCTCTGTCCCATTCCATAATTACGTGACGAAACTGAACCATGTTAACTGGAGACCGGTTTTGATGATGTAGATTGCAAGAGAAACACGACTAGTTGTTGAAATACCATCGGTACTGAATAAATATCAATTAATCTCTACCCTCTACTGATTATTTCCTCCGTCCATCATGAAGAATAGGTGGCAGTCAGTACCACAGTCGAATTCTGGGTCATGAAAGCAAATAAAAGCTATATACTGCCTATTAAGCCCTGTGTAGGTGCCTCTGTAGCGGTTGAAAAAAAGTGCGTTATCCGTTGCGTTCAAATATTTACCGGTTCGTTAAAACCTTCCGCTAGAAATTATTAATACCCCGCAATAACTCGGAGGGGCCAGTAATTTCGTGGACCACACGAATTTAAGAAACCATTTACTGCAGACGGTAGCTTGCAGGAGCGGTAGGACATGTCAAGCGATGGTAATCTACCTACTTAGGTAGACTTTTACCACCACCAGTACTGGAAGGGTACGTTGCAGCAGGATCTAAGCCCCCGACCGTGCGACCACTCGTTGAGTTCTCTCACTGCGCCACAAATTCGCACGAGAGACAGACTAGCAAGCTGGGGACAAGAGACTGACCCCAGACTGACTCCAGCCTGAGCTCAGATTGACTGACTGGCGAGCTAATAGCGCCCCTTAAATCTACGTGAACAGGCAGCCTTTCCCCTTTCCCACCAGAGGGAGACAGCAAAGCTGCGATTGCCACAGCGGCGCCACAGCCAGAAACGGAGTGCGACTCATGGAGGTAAGAATAAGGGGAGATGGCGCTACGTATCCCAACCATACTACGTTTTGAAGCCATAGGGGCGTGGCTCGCTGCCATGACACTCTGACCAAAACATTGCCAGTGTGCTATAGCGCTGCGGGTATTACAGTCGCTAATTGCACCATTTACGCATGTAACGTCATCAGATTGGTTGTTTCAAAGTTTTTGCTTAAAATAAAATCTCGTAAAGGCGAAATTCCGTGTTTCTTCTGATAAATTTAGTTTTTAATGTAATATTACGAATAGCTAGTCTTCAATGTAAACGATACAATTTTGTTAATTCAGTAATAAACGTGTATCACAAACTAAATAATAGAAACTGAAAACTAGGTTAGCTATACCCTCCCTCCAAAGCCCCATAAATACATCTTGTTTGTAATACGTACTGGTACATTTCAGTTACGTTACACTACTGGGAAACACTGTTCATTACCACCAATATTTACTGAAATACCGTACATAGAATGGCAAATCTACACAGTGTCCTGTTTAGGCCTATACCTTACGCCAGTTAATGTAGTGTTAGCACTTAATTTGGTACATGATAAAGTCAAAGTGAGTTACTCAACACTTCGATTAACGACGATACGTACGTATTACACTGAAACGTGAACTTGAAAACTAAGAATTTAATTCTTTGATTTAATATACCTTTTGCAAATGTTTTGGGTGTGTAGGGAAAACTGATGGTACAGCATTTTCTCGGAGCCATACTGTTGAAAGGGAAGTTCGGTCTATGTCCTCTTCTCGGAAATGCTGAGAACATATAGTGCTCCATTTAGACGCACGCCAATTCTTCCTCCTCACGGCACTCTCCCACAGAGCTTTCCGACTTTCATTTTTAGGAAATCTAAAATCATACAGGAGAAAAACACGCTATAGTACAAGTACCGATGTAGCACACGTTCATTCACAATGAAGTTGTAAAATCACACTTAACGAGACAACTTACACATGAAATGTTATTCCCTTCGATTTCGCATCACAATCAGAACGATTCGTACATCCGAACACCACACAAGTCACCATAATAGCGCAAAATCCTTCCAAAAGCGAGCGACAAGCCTATGCACACAAGCTTACAGCAGCAATGTTTTGGTCGGATTGAGATGGCTACCCTCGGCTTCACATAGCTTCGCAGCTGTGACGTCACGGCGTCTCCCTCTATTCTTACCTCCATGGTGCGACTGCTCCACACTAACCGCTGCGGCGCGCTCTTCAAAACAGCAATTTTTACCACGACTCAATGAGCCTTCGCATTTCCTTTTCCAGATTTCTAACTTCCCTACCAAATTCAGATTTCTGACACTGCACGCTACAACTCGTAGAGTGTTACCGGTTGGCTGGTCTTTCAATCTGTACCGTTCTCAGCTGAGCAGACTCTCGGGTGGCGGCCTACAGGCTCGTGGACGCGATGACAGACAGGTGTGGCCGCCCCTGGCCGCTTGAGGGCGTGGAGCCTGGGGAGAGGTGGAGGCAGGGAGGCCGCCCTCGCCTCGAGCCGCCCGCTGCCGCGGCTGCGCTGAGAGCCTCGGAATTTCTAATCTCCAATTTTGTTTTGCATTAGGGCATCGCGCCGCGGCGCGAGTGGATGATGAATGTGTATTAATGTTAACGACGGCTTTAATATTCATCGCGGCCGACGGAAGCGCACTCTTAAAGTAGCAGCGGGGCTTTTTGCTGCGCGGCACTTTTACCTCGGGCATCGGCGCTCGGCTGGGGATCGAGTGTCGGTCCATTGCGAACGGTAAGCGGGCGCGCTAGCCGCGCCGACAGCGTCACCGCTCGGGGTCTGCGCAGGCTGGGCCTAGGGGCTCAGGGAGCTGTCGCCGTGGTTAGCGCAGTGGACTCGCATTCGAGAAGACAGCAGTTTAAATCCCCCTCTGTTCACCTATATTTAAGTTCTCTGTGATTTCCGTAAGTTGCTTAAGGGGGCACTTATTGGGTAGACGTGGTAACCGTCACATCACCGAGGCAGTATGGCTAAGATAGCTGCACAGAATACCCTAGTCCAATGCCCTCCCCAACACAAACTTCAGTTCACCCGTTCAGCCCATTTTCTCCTTTTAAATCGTCAGTACTGACGAGGCTCTTAGGTATTGCAATGGCAAAAGAATGGCTCTGAGCACTATTGGACTTAACGTCTGAGGTCATTAGTCCCCTAGAACTTAGAACTACTTAAACCTAACTAACCTAAGGACATCACACACATCCACACCCAAGGCAAGATTCGAACCTGCGACCATAGTGGTCGAGCGGTTCCAGATTGTCGCTCCTAGAACCGCTCGGCCACCTCGGCCGGCTTGTAATGGCATCCCAGCCTTATACGTAATAGGGAAAACCTGCCTGTACCTCAGATGTAGGTGATGATCTATTGATCTGATGGAATAACATTTCCTTCAGACATATGAGTCTCAACTTTCTCTTCTAATATATATATATATATATATATATATATATATATATATATATATATATACATATATTGTATGTGTACTACAAACAATTTACAATAAATTCACACAGTATAGAATAATTTGTCCTTTATAAAATTTACAATATTACAATGTTAATTTATAAAATAAAATACATGGAGTATTATATACAGCATAGTATAATATTATGCAGTCTTTGTTTCATATCTCATTCTTCCAGAAGTCCACAAATGCCCTCGCTGTTTCGCTTCACGCTATTAGGTCTTGGGCCGTGCGCGCTCTTGGATGGTTTACTAGCGGACATTGAAGCAGGTGGTTCATGGTCTGGATGTTCCCATACGGACAGAAAGCTCTTTCACTAATTCCCCACTTGTGCAGATTTTTGTTACATCTGTCCATTCCTGAACGCAGACTGTTCATGGTTTTCCATCTCTCCCACTCAAGTTCCGCACCTGGTGGCAGAACTTCCTCAGAATCGTGAGCAGATTCTTGTTGTTCCTTCCACAGTCTTTTTCTAGCAGTTTTTGGTGTATCTGTGACTGTTTCGGTTGAGTGGAGAAAACTACTTCTTGACTTAAGGCGTTTTGGTACCGTTTGGTACCCATTTAGCGGATGAGGTTGATCTTGAACCTGTTTTGTTTGTTCAATTCTGCTCTGTATTGAACTTCGGACGTTTGGTGGAGCAATTCCTGATAAGGAGTATAGGTGTTCTGCTCTTGTTGGCTTAAGACATCCAGTAATATGTCTACACGTCTGCTTCAGGACAGTGTCCAGTTTGTTTGTATGGACTGACCGATCCCAGACAGGACTTGCAAATTCAGCAGCAGAGTAAAATAATGCCATTGCAGTGGCACGTAAAATTTTGGATTAGCTCCACATTTTGATGTTGTTACCTTGCTAAGTAAGTTATTCTGTGATTGCACTTTTTCCCTCTCTTCTCAATGTGCCGCTTGAATGACAGTTTCCTATCAAGAGTAACTCCCAGTGTGTTAATCTTGTGTCATTCCACCAAACATTCAGTTCTCGCTCCGACTCTCTGTTGTTAAGATGGAATAGGCAGGTCTGGGTCTTACTTGGATTGGGTTTCAGCTGATTTTTATTGTAATAGTTGGTGAGATTTTCCAGATTCTCATCTAGTATTTCCTCAACATCCTTGTACTTTGATGCTTCAACTGCTATTGCCCTATCATCAGCATAAATCAAACATCTTGACCGGGTACTAATAGGCTGGTCATTTGTATAAATATTGAATAACATGGGAGCAAGAACACTGCCCTGGGGAAGCCCTTTTTTTTTTGTCTCCATCTGCTCTTGTTACCCTGGAACTCAACAAAATATCTTTCTTCGATAATGGTAGGAGCTGAAGAAATGAATTAAAATTTGCGCCACACCTGGGATTTGAATCCACACTGCTTGCTTACTAGGCAGATGTACTAACCATTACAACATCGTAACAGTATAGCTAACACAGCTCCACCTACTGCGGTAGTCCGATGTCCTCCTCAACACAAGCATCAGTTCACATCTTCAGCCCATTTCCCCTTCTTAAATCGTCAGTGCTGAGATACAGGCAGGATTCCTCACTATGTACAAAGCTGGGGCGCTATTCCAATATCGCGGAACCTCGGCAACACTGACGATTTAAGAAAGGGAAACTGGGCACTAGGTGTGAACTTAAGTTTGTGTTGGGGATGTCACTGGAGTAGGTTACTCTGTGTAGGTGTGTCAGCCATTCTGATGTAGTGTTGTAATGGTTGGCACATCTGCATAGTACACAGGAGATCCAAGTTCATGACAGAAGCTTTAATCAATTTCTTCAGCTTCTATCATTATCGAAGATAAAGCTGAGACTCATATGTCCCAAAGAAAATGTAATTCCTTCAGATCAATAACTCATACTGGAGTTTTGAGCTCACTCCCCATGCTTGTATTTCTTATTAATGACGAACAAATTACAAAACTGACTTTAGACTTGTATTGCACTCACTTAGGGTTGTATATTATGCACTTCTTCAAGTAAAAATAAAATTGCACCCAGAGGACATTACACGACATCGACGAAAGGTCTTCAGGGAGTGCGAGGGCAGTTGGTGGGAGCTATGAACGCCCCAATTTTCAACCTGGAACAAAATTTCAAAAACTACTTTGAACTATCGATATTCTCTAACATAGTGAAAACGGGCATTAAAAAAATGTTTCAACAAAATGGAGCCACTCTGAAACCAACGTCAATTTTTTCGACAAAAAATTTGTTATAAAAACGTGTATCAGAAACCAAAATCAAAATACATCGCAGAAATCCTACGTACTACAATACAAAAAACACTGATTCACAAGTTACCAGAAGATATAATGTAATTGCTTGCATATTTCACGAGTTACAACTCTCGCCAACTTGAAAAATGTTATTTTGGAAAAAAACAAGCGTTTAAAGTTTCAACTTACGTTTTTTCTTAATATTGAAATTGAACATACCTTTAATAGTGTAAGTAGGCTGTTTAGGTTTTTATATTGGTAACGCCACATAGCGCTCTGTATGAAAATCACTGGCTGTGCTGTGTGAAGGCTGTGGGTGGTTTGCATTGTTGTCTGCCATTGCAGTGTTGGGCAGCTGGATGTTAACAGTGCGTAGCGTTGCGCAGTTGGAGGTGAGCCGCCAGCAGTGGTGGATGTGGGGAGAGAGATGGCGGAGTTTTGTAATTTGTCATGAACTGCTATATATATTGTGACTATTAAGGTAAATACATTGTTTGTTCTCTATTAAAATCTTTCATTTGCTAACTATGCCTATCAGTAGTTAGTGCCTTCCGTAGCTTGAATCTTTTATTTAGCTGGCAGTAGTGGCGCTCGCTGTATTGCAGTAGTTCGAGTAACGAAGATTTTTGGTGAGGTAAGTGATCTGTGAAACGTATAGGTTAATGTTAGTCAGGGCCATTCTTTTGTAGGGATTTTTGAAAGTACGATTGCGTTGCGCTAAAAATATTGTGTGTCAGTTTAAGCACAGTCATGTATAATTTTTCTAAGGGGACGTTTCATATGGCGACCCTGCCAGGATACCTCACTGGAATCTTCTGATTTTTTCTTGTAGTTTGTGTAATTAGTGTAGCTATTGTTTATTGCTAGCATGTAATTGTAGAGAGAATCTCCTTTGTAGTGGTAGTCTTTCATTGTTGTTGTGGCATGCATGTAGATTTGCACCAAGTATTTCGCAGCTGCGCTTGCAATTAACTAGATATTATTTTTAGTGCTATGTTAATGTGATTTCTTATTTTGCTCTTCAAATGGTGCTTTTCTGTGTTGTCATGTGAAATATTGTGACAATAATGGCGTGTGAAAAACGTAATACTAGGCTCCAAAATAAACTGAGAAATGACAGTGAAGACGAAAGCAGTGTGTTAGCGCCACCGTATAATGAATTAACTAATGTTCAAACTAGTGATTTGGTAATTGTGCATAGGGAAGTGGAGCGGGCGACAAATAATGGCGTAGACAGTGAAACATTTAGTGAACAGGAAGCATTATCGATCGATCGGTCGGCAATAGCTCGCCTCAGGAATCCGAAATGACAGGACACAGTCTCGCAAGTACTGTAGATTCAGGTTTTGGGTCCTCACTGTTTTCTCAAATAAGTTAAGACACATTTTCTGCTTGTCAAAATGTGAATGTTGCCGGTGCAGATTCACTGCCGAAAAGCACTGAGGAACATATTTCAGACACCAGTGCATTGTTGTTACAATTAATGCAACAAATGGGACAAACACAGCAAAAGCTTCAAAAGTTAGACACAATGGAACAAAATCTTCGAAAGTTAGACACAGTGGAACAAAATCAGAGACAAACACAGCAAAAGTTTCAAAAGTTAGGCACAATGGAACAAAATCTTCAAAAGTTAGACACAATGGAACAAAATCAGAGACAAACACAGCAAAAGTTAGACACAATGGAACAAAATCTTCAAAAGTTAGACACAATGGAACAAAATCAGAGACAAACACAGCAAAAGCTTCAAAAGTTAGACACCACACTTGAACAAACACGTGAAGATTTAACTACTGAGTTACATAACATTGAATCGAAATGTCAAAAAGTCTGTAATGACGTAAAAACACAAATTTGTGAGCATTTTCAACCTATTTTTTTGCGGCATGAAAATGCATTACAGAATCACGAAGCAGTCATAAAAGAACTGCAAACTATTGTTCATCAAAATCATGAGACCCTGCAAGCTAAAATTGACTCAGTTGCATCTACCGATTCAGTTACGCAACTTGCAAAAACTCAATAAAACTTAAAGGACACAGTAGATACTCTGAAAATTGGTTCAGAAAGACACATGGAGGAAATTAGTTCATTATCAGAGAAAGTAGTTGAACTTTCGGATCAGCTAAATAATTTATCTAGGAAGGTAGATGATAATCTGAGTGACACAAAACCGGTAGTCTTTAATGACACAGAAGAGTGCGAACAAATTAGGAAACTGAAACAAAATCTGAATCAAATTAATACGCAACACCAAAGAGAAATCTGGGAAGTACAAGATCAGCTGACACAGGCAATACAAGAATTACGTATTTCAGAGGACACTCGCGCTCCAATACGGGAGCCGCCGTTGGATAAGCAGCTGCAGCAGCAAGTCGTATACTCCTAGCTCACTCATTTGTTACATAGTTTAATTCTTAATTTCTTTGCGTGTTTTTGGTACTTGCATTGTGTAATTCATAAATTTCGGGCGTATTATAGTATTTGAGAGTTGTAGCATCGCGTTTTAGTACCTGAATAGTGTAAATTCGCGTAGTCGTTTGTCTACTGTTTTGTTTTGAACGGCCAGTGTCGGTTGGTCGCAGTCAGTGTGCTCCCTGCCGCCGTTGGATAAGCAGCTGCAGCAGCAAGTCGTATACTCCTAGCTCACTCATTTGTTACATAGTTTAATTCTTAATTTCTTTGCGTGTTTTTGGTACTTGCATTGTTTAATTCATAAATTTCGAGCGTATTATAGTATTTGAGAGTTGTAGCATCGCGTTTTAGTACCTGAATAGTGTAAATTCGCGTAGTCGTTTGTCTACTGTTTTGTTTTGAACGGCCAGTGTCGGTTGGTCGCAGTCAGTGTGCTCCCTGCCGCCGTTGGATAAGCAGCTGAGCAGCAAGTCGTATACTCCTAGCTCACTCATTTGTTACATAGTTTAATTCTTAATTTCTTTGCGTGTTTTTGGTTCTTGCATTGTTTAATTCATAAATTTCGGGCGTATTATAGTATTTGAGAGTGTAGCATCGTGTTTTAGTACCTGAATAGTGTAATTTCGCTTAGTCTCCTTCCGCCACCGAGCAGTGTCAGCAGTGCGCAAGTAGCAGCATTACTGCATTTACTAGGCAATCTTGTATTTTAATAACCGTTTAAATTTTGTCGATTTGTTTGCGCTCTCTGTAGATTAGTTCAGACGTTCTTAGCAAAACAGTTTTTAGCATGGATAGGGACTGCAACTGCTGTGTTCGGATGCAGGCTGAGTTGGCATCCCTTCACTCCCAGCTTCAGGCAGTGTTGGCTTCGGTCACACAGCTTGAGGCTGTTGTCAATGGGCATCACTGTGGGGGTCGGGATGGGGGTTTGTCGGGGACGGCCAGCTCGTCCCACGCATCCCCTGATCGGACTACGACTGTGGTTGCCCGAGATACTGCCCGCATTGAGGCTGATCCCTCACCTGTGGTAGAGTGGGAGGTCGTTTCAAGGTGTGGCAGGGGGCGAAAGACATTCCGGAGGGCTGAACGGAAAGCCTCTCCAGTTTGTCTGACGAACCGGTTTCAGGCTCTGTCTCAGGCTGATACTGATCTTCGGCCTGACATGGCTGCTTGTCCTGTTCCAGAGGTTGCCCCTCAGTCTGCAAGATCCGGGCAGTCGCAGAGGGTGGGCTTACTGGTAGTTGGGAGCTCCAACGTCAGGCGCGTAATGGGGCCCCTTAGGGAAATGGCAGCAAGAGAGGGGAAGAAAACCAATGTGCACTCCGTGTGCATACCGGGGGGAGTCATTCCAGATGTGGAAAGGGTCCTTCTGGATGCCATGAAGGGTACAGGGTGCACCCATCTGCAGGTGGTCGCTCATGTCGGCACCAATGATGTGTGTCGCTATGGATCGGAGGAAATCCTCTCTGGCTTCCGGCGGCTATCTGATTTGGTGAAGACTGCCAGTCTCGCTAGCGGGATGAAAGCAGAGCTCACCATCTGCAGCATCGTCGACAGGACTGACTGCGGACCTTTGGTACAGAGCCGAGTGGAGGGTCTGAATCAGAGGCTGAGACGGTTCTGCGACCGTGTGGGCTGCAGATTCCTCGACTTGCGCCATAGGGTGGTGGGGTTTCGGGTTCCGCTGGATAGGTCAGGAGTCCACTACACGCAACAAGCGGCTACACGGGTAGCAGGGGTTGTGTGGCGTGGGCTGGGCGGTTTTTTAGGTTAGATGGCCTTGGGCAAGTACAGAAAGGGCAACAGCCTCAACGGGTGCGGGGCAAAGTCAGGACATGCGGGGACCAAGCAGCAATCGGTATTGTAATTGTCAACTGTCGAAGCTGCGTTGGTAAAGTACCGGAACTTCAAGCGCTGATAGAAAGCACCGAAGCTGAAATCGTTATAGGTACAGAAAGCTGGCTTAAGCCAGAGATAAATTCTGCCGAAATTTTTACAAAGGTACAGACGGTGTTTAGAAAGGATAGATTGCATGCAACCGGTGGTGGAGTGTTCATCGCTGTTAGTAGTAGTTTATCCTGTAGTGAAGTAGAAGTGGATAGTTCCTGTGAATTATTATGGGTGGAGGTTACACTAAACAACCGAACTAGGTTAATAATTGGCTCCTTTTACCGACCTCCCGACTCAGCAGCATTAGTGGCAGAACAACTGAGAGAAAATTTGGAATACATTTCACATAAATTTTCTCAGCATGTTATAGTCTTAGGTGGAGATTTCAATTTACCAGATATAGACTGGGACACTCAGATGTTTAGGACGGGTGGTAGGGACAGAGCATCGAGTGACGTTATACTGAGTGCACTATCCGAAAATTACCTCGAGCAATTAAACAGAGAACCGACTCGTGGAGATAACATATTGGACCTACTGATAACAAACAGACCCGAACTTTTCGAATCTGTATGTACAGAACAGGGAATCAGTGATCATAAGGCCGTTGCAGCATCCCTGAATATGGAAGTTAATAGGAATATAAAAAAAGGGAGGAAGGTTTATCTGTTTAGCAAGAGTAATAGAAGGCAGATTTCAGACTACCTAACAGATCAAAACGAAAATTTCTGTTCCGACACTGACAATGTTGAGTGTTTATGGAAAAAGTTCAAGGCAATCGTAAAATGCGTTTTAGACAGGTACGTGCCGAGTAAAACCGTGAGGGACGGGAAAAACCCACCGTGGTACAACAACAAAGTTAGGAAACTACTGCGAAAGCAAAGAGAGCTCCACTCCAAGTTTAAACGCAGCCAAAACCTCTCAGACAAACAGAAGCTAAACGATGTCAAAGTTAGCGTAAGGAGGGCTATGCGTGAAGCGTTCATTGAATTCGAAAGTAAAATTCTATGTACCGACTTGACAGAAAATCCTAGGAAGTTCTGGTCTTACGTTAAATCAGTAAGTGGCTCGAAACAGCATATCCAGACACTACGGGATGATGATGGCATTGAAACGGAGGATGACACGCGTAAAGCTGAAATACTAAACACCTTTTTCCAAAGCTGTTTCACAGAGGAAGACCGCACTGCAGTTCCTTCTCTAAATCCTCGCACAAACGAAAAAATGGCTGACATCGAAATAAGTGTCCAAGGAATAGAAAAGCAACTGGAATCACTCAATAGAGGAAAGTCCACTGGACCTGACGGGATACCAATTCGATTCTACACAGAGTACGCGAAAGAACTTGCCCCCCTTCTAACAGCCGTGTACCGCAAGTCTCTAGAGGAACGGAGGGTTCCAAATGATTGGAAAAGAGCACAGATAGTCCCAGTCTTCAAGAAGGGTCGTCGAGCAGATGCGCAAAACTATAGACCTATATCTCTTACGTCGATCTCTTGTAGAATTTTAGAACATGTTTTTTGCTCGCGTATCATGTCATTTCTGGAAACCCAGAATCTACTATGTAGGAATCAACATGGATTCCGGAAACAGCGATCGTGTGAGACCCAACTCGCCTTATTTGTTCATGAGACCCAGAAAATATTAGATACAGGCTCCCAGGTAGATGCTATTTTTCTTGACTTCCGGAAGGCGTTCGATACAGTTCCGCACTGTCGCCTGATAAACAAAGTAAGAGCCTGCGGAATATCAGACCAGCTGTGTGGCTGGATTGAAGAGTTTTTAGCAAACAGAACACAGCATGTTGTTATCAATGGAGAGACGTCTACAGACGTTAAAGTAACCTCTGGCGTGCCACAGGGGAGTGTTATGGGACCATTGCTTTTCACAATATATATAAATGACTTAGTAGATAGTGTCGGAAGTTCCATGCGGCTTTTCGCGGATGATGCTGTAGTATACAGAGAAGTTGCTGCATTAGAAAATTGTAGCGAAATACAGGAAGATCTGCAGCGGATAGGCACTTGGTGCAGTGAGTGGCAACTGACCCTTAACATAGACAAATGTAATGTATTGCGAATACATAGAAAGAAGGATCCTTTATTGCATGATTATATGATAGCGGAACAAACACTGGTAGCAGTTACTTCTGTAAAATATCTGGGAGTATGCGTACGGAACGATTTGAAGTGGAATGATCATATAAAACTAATTGTTGGTAAGGCGGGTACCAGGTTGAGATTCATTGGGAGAGTGCTTAGAAAATGTAGTCCGTCAACAAAGGAGGTGGCTTACAAAACACTCGTTCGACCTATACTTGAGTATTGCTCATCAGTGTGGGATCCGTACCAGGTCGGGTTGACGGAGGAGATAGAGAAGATCCAAAGAAGAGCGGCGCGTTTCGTCACTGGGTTATTTGGTAACCGTGATAGCGTTACGGAGATGTTTAATAAACTCAAGTGGCAGACTCTGCAAGAGAGGCGCTCTGCATCGCGGTGTAGCTTGCTCGCCAGGTTTCGAGAGGGTGCGTTTCTGGATGAGGTATCGAATATATTGCTTCCCCCTACTTATACTTCCGGAGGAGATCACGAATGTAAAATTAGAGAGATTAGAGCGCGCACGGAGGCTTTCAGACAGTCGTTCTTCCCGCGAACCATACGCGACTGGAACAGGAAAGGGAGGTAATGACAGTGGCACGTAAAGTGCCCTCCGCCACACACCGTTGGGTGGCTTGCGGAGTATCAATGTAGATGTAGATGTAGATGTAGAAATGCGGAACAGCCACAAAATAATAACACAGGGCACTTCGGAAATTATGAAAGAAATTGGCAAGGTACACCAAATTTTGAGATGGAACCGTCGACACGACGTAACAATGACCGATATGCTACTCGCCGACACAATGATTTTGACTATAAGCTGTTCATTACTAAACGTAAATTTAAAACATTTAAGAATTCTGGCAACGACATTCATCCACAAGCGTGGCTCCATCAATTCTCTCATTGTTTTCCTCCCAACTGGTCATTAGAGCACAGATTAGAATTCATGTGTGGCTATTTAGAGAACGAACCAGCTGTAAGAATGCGATCGGTCATTCACGATTGCCACAGTGAAGGAGAATTTTATCATGCGTTCCTCTCAGCATATTGGTCTCAAGCTACACAAGACCTAGTAAAACATAGCATCGTCATGATGATACACTTTGAACAATCTGAATTTTTTAGTCTTGTCAAATATTTTGAGGACATGTTGCATAAGAATCAATATCTTTCAAACCCATACAGCCCTTCAGAACCCATCCGCATTTGCTTAATGAAATTGCCTGAACATTTAAGAAATATTATTTTGGCAGGGCGTTGCAAAGACGACATTGAAGCTTTTCAGGGACTCTTACAAGAACTGGAAATTGACACTGACAATCGCGGAACGCGAAAACAGGAGTACAACAATTACAGGTCACATCTGTCACAATTCCGCGATGACAGAAATAATACACGACAAGGCTATTCTTACAACGTAAATCGTGACCAAAACAGACACCACCCTCATGACAACCGTTGGCAGAATGGTAGTTACAGAGAAAGATCGCACTTCGGTAGTAATGAATATGACAGAGATAACCATAGAAACAGACAATATGGGAACCATAACAATTATTATCAGGGGAGACAGAATAACTTCAAACGCAACAGTCCAGCGCGAGGTTACGATTCAGGGAGAAATTCTCCACCACGTGACCCACAAGAAAGAAATTATGGAATCTACCGACATGATGACAGACGATATAATCATAACGACAGACCTGTATTTTATCAGAACTGGCGGGATTCAAACAGAGCAGGGCCCTCTCGGCAAGGTGAATTTGTAGAAGTTAGGTCTCCTAATCCCAATAACGACGCACGCCAACAAAGAGATAGCAGACAATGACTCTCACTGCAGGCAGCCACGTGCGCCAGCTGGCTCAGAGAAAAATAACATAGACGCTAACCTTGAGAAAAATTCCAGTATTCTTTACCGACATATACCACATGATAATTGCGTCGAAGTTGAAACACTGCTTACTAGGAAGAGTAAAGGTTTACACCACATTTCACATGTAAAACCGTTTATTGAGAGATAATCTGCCTTTTAACTTTGTCTTTGCCATAAAATCTTTCACTTCACGTTACTGGTACTCTTTGTCACACTTACGAACTGTTAACATGTAACTATGTTCTAAAGTTAACTATCCATTCAAGAACCTAGGGAACATTTTTAAACAGAAATTACGATTGCATTGTTATAGTGAACAGACGACACAGTGTTGTATTTGTACATTCTTGCTTGTTAGTTGCACGAGCGCGTAACGACTATGAGGCTCACATACTTGGAACATATACCGGCACCGCTAATGAGATTTTCATGCAACATTTTGGTTTGCTTGAGAGTGGATTCTGGATTTGAGGTGCTTTCTGTGAAATGCCAGATGACACAGTGGTTGGTTTGTGTGACAGCTACACGATTTTATCAAGACGCTGCTAATGAGTGACAATTTACAATGTTGCTTTTGTGGTGTATCTGTTTTATATCTGCACAGTTTTTTCTGAATTCTTCTGTAAACTGAGACATGTTTTAGTATTGACTTTTGTGCTATGGCTACAAGGAGACAGCCTTTTCCGTAGGACAACAATACGCTACAGTACAATACTTTCTTCATCACAACAATAAGCGTAATAACTACGATATCTATACACAAAGTATTTCACTTTTGTTTGTCATGAGGTAAGTACATTGACTTCTGCAGAACTTAGCTTTCGGAGGACGATAACTACGAAACTTCCACAGAGATTATCTTACAGCATGACGCACAGTTTTGCGCTACAGTACACGTATTTGAGTGATTAATTTCGCACTTAAAACATTTATTTTTAAAGATATTTGATGTACAATGATACAAGGGTTTTCCGTGATACATTTCATTCCATTGCTGTAATCTCTAACACCTGAGGGTATAATTACAATAATCCTCAGGGGGGTACACGCCTACTTTGTGTACCATGTGTTTGGCAAGCACAAGGAGCCCTAGCTAATATGGTATTTGCTTACACAACTTTACACATCAATACCATATTTCTTTAACACATAATTACACAGCTATCTGATCATTTAACTGAGAGAGACAAACTTTTTTACTACGGCAGTGACAGATGTTTACGTAATTAGACCGTTGGATAAATTCACACTTACGAAATCGTATTTTGTCTGTACTTTGTGCACTGTTCATATTTTTCCGGACCCATTGTGCTATTATAAGAGCTTTGAATGATGTATTTGGTATGGGATCATGATTTTTAAAGTACATTGGAGGCAGATGACACTTTTTACATGTGCAGAGAATTTTTTTTAGGTTTTGAAACTATTGGAGGAAGCTACGACGATTTTGAGAGTTGACTGAGGTGTTATGATGATATTATTACGATGACTATGTGTATTATGCTGTTGCGGTATGTTTATGATCAGTAATCTGATGCTATATGAGTTATTTGATTATGCTACATATCTGTTATGATGAAATATTGTAGAAGTGTCGACGAATAAGGTAAGGAGTAATGAGTAGTAGTTAGGGACTCTGGTTTGTGAAAAAGGTTGTTGGAAACCAAGAATCGTACTTTAAGAGTTATGAAATGTATGTAAATGCGTGAATGTATTACAATGCTGACGAAAATTTTTTGGACACTTATATCAATAGGATTTTGTTTCTACAGATTTGTAACTCAAATTCTTGCCCTGTGAAATATTTTTATATGAGACTGTCACTGTAGCGGAAACTGCTGTCGTAAATATTTCTGGAAGAAAGGTAGGTCTCTGTAAGCACCCAGATGCACGACAGACACCTGCAAAAAAAATCCATTAGTGTGTGCATTTCAGAAGCACAGGTGGAGAAAAAAAATGGGAGGCCATTATCCTCGCTATTGACATTCCTTTGTAGAAAGCATTGCAAATACGACACGCTCATTACTTGGAAACATACTTACATCTGCACACCTGATTATGACAAGCGTCCTTCTACGAGAGTTGAAATGTCACATGACTATTGAACGATATGTTTATGCTTTGTACATAGTTGCTTATCTCATTTGATATCTGTTTTCCAGCTGTGTTGCAGCATTGGTTTTATAAAATATAATTAAATGCATTTGCTAATGCGAACACTTTCTGTTAACAGATCTATTAAATACTAATTTTATGATCCACATTCTTCGAGAAAGGAGCACTTGGAAAGGAAAGAACAATAAGAAGGGATTAATAACAGTAACTGCATACATACTTTTCTTCTCAAGTACTTGGTAATTTTTTTGTTAGAATAACTTGTTGTGGTGCACCACTTTAATTACATAGACATTAGGATGTGATTATACATTTCCCTTACTGGGTTGTTGTCTTTAGTGTACTATTTTTTCTGCTTGAGCTATGACATGTTTAGTTATAAGTTATTTCATTTTCTGCTGCTGTTTGCCAGGCATAGTGCTACTAAATTTCACTTTGTATTACTCTGTTAAGCCAGTTTTACTACTGATTTCTTTTTCTTGTTGCTCATATTAGTTGTAATGTTGCATTTGCTTGGCAATTTAGATTTACTGTAGCTTGCTTTGCCAATTTCCATTTTTTTGTCATTGCTGTTTGTGTTAATTGTTTTGTGCTGCTGCACTGCCTCGTCCCTTAGTATATATATCTGAGCTCAGTAGATTTAAGTTAGCTTAAGAGGGGGTAGACTATATAAGAAACTACACTCCTGGAAATGGAAAAAAGAACACATTGACACCGGTGTGTCAGACCCACCATACTTGCTCCGGACACTGCGAGAGGGCTGTACAAGCAATGATCACACGCACGGCACAGCGGACACACCAGGAACCGCGGTGTTGGCCGTCGAATGGCGCTAGCTGCGCAACATTTGTGCACCGCCGCCGTCAGTGTCAGCCAGTTTGCCGTGGCATACGGAGCTCCATCGCAGTCTTTAACACTGGTAGCATGCCGCGACAGCATGGGCGTGAACCGTATGTGCAGTTGACGGACTTTGAGCGAGGGCGTATAGTGGTCATGCGGGAGGCCGGGTGGACATACCGCCGAATTGCTCAACACGTGGGGCGTGAGGTCTCCACAGTACATCGATGTTGTCGCCAGTGGTCGGCGGAAGGTGCACGTGCCCGTCGACCTGAGACCGGACCGCAGCGATGCACGGATGCACACCAAGACCGTAGGATCCTACGCAGTGCCGTAGGGGACCGCACCGCCACTTCCCAGCAAATTAGGGACACTGTTGCTCCTGGGGTATCGGCGAGGACCATTCGCAACCGTCTCCATGAAGCTGGGCTACGGTCCCGCACACCGTTAGGCCGTCTTCCGCTCACGCCCCAACATTGTGCAGCCCGCCTCCAGTGGTGTCGCGACAGGCGTGAATGGAGGGACGAATGGAGACGTGTCGTCTTTAGCGATGAGAGTCGCTTCTGCCTTGGTGCCAATGATGGTCGTATGTGTGTTGGCGCCGTGCAGGTGAGCGCCACAATCTGGACTGCATACGACCGAGGCACACAGGGCCAACACCCGGCATCATGGTGTGGGGAGCATACACTGGCCGTACACCACTGGTGATCGTCGAGGGGACACTGAATAGTGCACGGTACATCCAAACCGTCATCGAACCCATCGTTCTACCATTCCTAGACCGGCAAGGGAACTTGCTGTTCCAACAGGACAATGCACGTCGGCATGTGTCCCGTGCCACCCAACGTGCTCTAGAAGGTGTAAGTCAACTACCCTGGCCAGCAAGATCTCCGGATCTGTTCCCCATTGAGCATGTTTGGGACTGGATGAAGCGTCGTCTCACGCGGTCTGCACGTCCAGCACGGACGCTGGTCCAACTGAGGCGCCAGGTGGAAATGGCATGGCAAGCCGCTTCACAGGACTACATCCAGCATCTCTACGATCGTCTCCATGGGAGAATAGCAGCCTGCATTGCTGCGTAAGGTGGATATACACTGTACTAGTGCCGACATTGTGCATGCTCTGTTGCCTGTGTCTATGTGCCTGTGGTTCTGTCAGTGTGATCATGTGATGTATCTGACCCCAGGAATGTGTCAATAAAGTTTCCCCTTCCTGGGACAATGAATTCACGGTGTTCTTATTTCAATTTCCAGGAGTGTATGATGAATTGGATGAAATGCATTGAGAAGCTATAAGAAAATGGTTTGGCCAAAAAAGTAGTGTACAGTGGAGAAAAACTATTTTTGAAAGAGGATGTGAACAGAATACGGAAAGCATGCTTGGATAGGATTTTTTTGGTGGAAACAAATGTTGAAATAAGACGAAAGATCGATGGAATGAAGTTTTGGGTTGGATGCAGTACCAAATGTTACACTGAAAACAAACCCTGTCCTTTCCTCCTGTTTTATTCTGCTATGTGTTTGTGTACTCTTGTGTATTTGTGTTTTGTCCTATATTTATGTGTTTAGCTAATACGATTTATGTTGTAAATTTTTCTAGTACTAAGCTACATTCACTATGAGGAGGAATACTGTTATCCTCAAATATAATTTGCATTAATAATATGTTATTTTCTTTATAAAGATGTTTAGACATTATTAATTCTGTTCTGTTTCAATGCTCATATGTGAAATTAATGTTTCGAAAACTATTCTCATTATTTTATATATTTACTTATGTTATAATTCCTGTAACACTCATGTATATGTTTATTTCTATTCTTTAGTAAAGCCTGTGTTACTACAAATGTTATCTGCACTGTTATGTTCTTTAATGTTGTATTTTGTACCTTTGTAATTGTATTTTTATGTTGTAAATTTATAATTGTATAGACACCAGTTTTCAAATTAAGTATCATTTCACTGCACACGTTTCTGTTGGTCATAGTATATGGACAATACGTGAGAAGTAGGGACTGTTAGTGTCTGCACGTGTGTTGATAATTCAGCAAGGGACATGATAACAGCATTGCTGGTTCTAAGGACATTCCAAAAAGTTTTGTGAGTGCACAAGTGGTGGTTTATGGACTTGCTATATTCTCCGCAAGACTCTTCGATGGTGATTGTGCACCTGCACAGTCGCAACAGTTGGCTGCTGGCCGTCTCTACAAGGACTACAGTGGGTCTACACCTTTGATGACTCACCAATACTATTATTTCTACAAGGACTGCAGTGGGTCTGCACCTCTGGTGGCCCACCAACAACATAATCTCTAACAGGACTACAGTGGGTCTGCTCTGTGATGACCTACCTACCAATATTCTTCAAAACGGCGAATGACTCTGCTGTGGGTTTGACCTGTTGTATTGTAGCCCATTACCTGTCTGCATGTTGAGAGTCAGCACTGTCTTTCCGTTGGAAGGACAACACTACTTCTTCAAGACTGTACGGAAATCCACTACTTCCGTGTGCATTTTCTTTTACTGCTCAGACTTTGAGAAAAACACTGCTATTTTACTGTGATGAACGATCAGGACTGTCTTTATGGACTGTGAGAAAATTTTAGCTTTTGACCAACATTGTACCAATAAGTGTGTCTTGATTTCTTTGTTATTGTAATTATGATTATGAAAAATTTTTTCAAATGTGTATTGGCCACTGCCCTAAACAATTTCTAAAATTTTTTGTGGGGAGCATGGGGGCTATGTAAGTAGGCTCTTTAGGTTTTTATATTGGTAACGCCACATAGCGCTCTGTATGAAAATCACTGGCTGTGCTGTGTGAAGGCTGTGGGTGGTTTACATTGTTGTCTGCCATTGTAGTGTTGGGCAGCTGGATGTTAACAGCGCGTAGCGTTGCTTAGTTGGAGGTGAGCCGCCAGCAGTGGTGGATGTGGGGAGAGAGATGGCGGAGTTTGGAAATTTGTAAGACTGGATGTCATGATCTGTTATGTATATTATGATTTTTCAACACTATTAAGGTAAATACATTGTTTGTTCTCTACTAAAATCTTTCATTTCCTAACTATGCTTATCAGTAGTTAGTGCCTTCCGTAGTCTGAATCTTTTATTTAGCTGGCAGTAGTGGCGCTCGCTGTATTGCAGTAGTTCGAGTAACGAGGATTTTTGGTGAGGTAAGTGATTTGTGAAACGTATAGGTTAATGTTAGTCAGGGCCATTCTTTTGTAGGGATTTTTGAAAGTCAGATTGCGTTGCGCAAAAAATATTGTGTGTCAGTTTAAGCACAGTCATGTATAATTTTTCTAAGGGGACGTTTCAATAGGCACTGTACAGTTGACCTTTCTTTCTCTGATGGCGAACACTCTCATTTTGAAGCAATTATATCGGTTAGTGGCTTCCGCATACCAATCGAAGCGGATTTTGTACATTCGGATAACTTTTCGAATTTTTCCATCCGTGTAAACACTATTGTTTGTCGTTTTCAAGCACTCACGTTTAACTTCGTATAACAAAAACTGAATGACAAGTTAAGCACATGCGAGACAACCACGTCCTTTCAGACTGTTCACCATAAACGGATCATGTTACGAACAGAAATAACCCCCCCCCCCCCTCCCCGTCCGGTCCCTCCTAAATCAAATGCCGAGATGGTTCCTTCGAAAGGGCATGGCCGATTTTGTTCCTCATCCATCGCTATTCTGAGGTTGCGCTCCGATTACCTCTTTGTAGACGGGACGTTACACAAATCTTCCTCCCTTTTAGATCCATGTCTGAGGAACCGTCTCCGGTGTCCCGAGAAAGCACAATGTGATGCGTCCCAGCGAAGTTCCACGGGGCAGCTGCTGTTCCTCTTATACAGTTTAAACGGTGCTTTAGTTCGTTGCTCGGTGCTTCCGTGGCGTCGCGCGAAATCACACTCTCAAGAGCGGCCAGAATCGACACACTGTTAGCGATGTACGACTCGCGGGACAAATTACGCGACGTAGGCTACTGCCCCGCGGAAGTACTCCGAAACGTTTATTGGCAGACCTGGAATAATAATCTGCGCTGCCACACTATCCAGTCAGTCTAAATAAGGATCAGCAGGCTAGTTGTGACCCGCAAGGCAGGGTTAAACTTTGCACCACTCCAAAGCCCTGTAGCAATCCGAACACATTCAGAAAGATTCCGAGGTCCGTCTACTGCACTCGAATGTATTTATCCTAAGATCTTAATACGTCTACATATACAGTCTGCAAGCCACCGTATGGTGCTTGGCGGAGGGAACCCTGCACCACTTCTAGTCATTTCCTTTCCTGTTCCACTCGCAAATGTTGTTGTCCTGAGACTGATTTGATGCAGCTCTCCATGCTACTCTATCCTGTGCAAGCTTCTTCATCTTCCAGTACCTACTGCAACCTACATCCTTCTGAATCTGCTTAGTGTATTCATCTCTTGGTCTCCCTCTACAATTTTTACCCTCCACGCTGCCCTCTAATACTCAATTGGTGATCCCTTGATGCCTCAACACATGTCCTACCAACCGATCCCTTCTTCTAGTCAAGTTGTGCCACAAACTTTAATACTTCCTCATTAGTTATGTGATCTACCCATGTAATCTTCAGCATTCTTCTGTAGCACCACATTTCGAATGCTTCTATTCTCTTCTTGTCCAAACTATTTATCGTCCATGTTTCACTTCCATACATGGCTACACTCCATACAAATACTTTCAGAAATGACTTTCTGACATTTAAATCTATACTCGATGTTAACAAGCTTCTCTTCTTCAGAAACGCTTTCCTTGCCATTGCCAGTCTACATTTTATAACCTCTCTACTTCGACCATCATCAGTTATTTTGTTCCCCAAATAGCAAAACTCCTTTACTACTTTAAGTGTCTCATTTCCTAATCTAATTCCCTCAGCATCACCCGACTTAATTCGACTACATTCTATTATCCTTGTTTTGTTTTTGTTGATGTTCATCTTATATCCTCCTTTCAAGACACTATCCATTCCATTCAACTGCTCTTCCAAGTCCTTTGCTGTTTCTGACAGAATTACAATGTCATCGGCGAACCTCAAAGTTTTTATTTCTTCTCCGTGGATTATAATACCTACTCCGAATTTTTCTTTTGTTTCCTTCACTGCTTGCTCAATATACAGATTGAATAAATAAAGCGAGGGAAAAACGACTGTGTACGAGTATATACCTCCTCCGTACGACCTCCAATCTCCGTAATCTTATCTTGATGGAGCTTATGCGAAACGTCCGTTGGCGGCAGTAGAATCATTCTGCAGTCAGCCTGAAGTGCCGGTTCTCTTAATTTTCTCAATAGAGCATCTCAAAAAGAAAGCCGCCTTCCCTCCAGTGATTGCCATTTGAGTTCTCTAAGCACCTTCTTAATACTTGCAGTAACGAATCTAATAGCCCACCTCTGTACTGCTTCGATGTCTCCTTTTAATCCGACCTGATGCGGATCCCAAATACGCGAACAGTAATCAACAATGGTGAAACCTGGTACTTAGGGAAAGGCAGAATTCGCTGTGGACGGGGCCGTAATCAGTTACCGTTGTTTGCCCAGTTTTCTTTTCTTTTCTTTTTTTCTTTTTAAATCATGTACACTTTATTTGGAAACAATTGCAAGTAAAGTTGACAATAAGGAAGAATTATCAAATTTGATTGTTAAGACACTTATGTCTAATTAAAAAAATTCTTAAGCAAGTTGCACTCACGGCTGAAGGCCTTACTGTCCAGAAATTCAAATTATTTGTCGGCTGAAGGCTCCATTAGTAATAACTCAAAACAATTTGACGGCTGAAGGCCTGAATAGCAAATTCTGAAGAACCACTTAAACTTCTCCAAGCACTCCGTCTTCCGGCCACGACTGCCCTACCGGGACCATCCGACCGCCGTGTCATCCTCGGTGGAGAGTGCGGATAGGAGGGGCGTGGGGCCAGCACACTGCTCTCCCGGTCGTTACGATGGTATTCTTGACCGAAGCCGCTACTATTCGGTCGAGTAGCTCCTCAATTGGCATCACGAGGCCGAGTACACCCCGAAAAATGGCAACAGCGCATGGCGGCCTGGATGGTCACCCATCCAAGTGCCGGCCACGCCCGACAGCGCTTAACTTCGGTGATCGCACGGGAACCAGTGTATCCACTGTGGCAAGGCCGTTTCCAAACTTCCCGAAGAGATACTAAAATATTTTTAAAAAAAGGACAAGCATCAAAATTTCACAGTTAAGAGACAATATCTAATTAAAAATTCTTAAGACCAATTGCATTCACGGCTGAAGGCCTTGTTGACAAGAAAATCAAGTTGTTGGTCGGCTGTAACGCCCCAATAGTAATAAGTCAGAAAACAATTTGATGGCTGAAGGCCTGGATAGCAAATTTTTGTGATGCAATTAAACTTCTTCGACAGATATTTAAAGAACAATCATCAACATGTCAATGTTAAGATATCTGTTAAATAAAAATTTCTTAAGACAAGTTATACTCATGGCTGAAGGCCTTATTAACAAGAAATTAAAACTCTTTGTCGGATGAAGGCCCAAAGAGTAATAATTAAAAACTAATTTTTTAAAAAAAACGATCTTTACAATCTGACCAAATCAAGAGAGAAGTGGGCCACAGACAGTGCTCCAAGGATCGACCTGGGAAAGTCGCTCAACTTCGTAAACGATGAGACAGGCAGGCAAGAGCTATATTCACTTAACTGTATGGTAACTCAAACTAATGACACTTTAACCGCAGACCAAAACTCTTACAAAATCTACCTAGCGTGTGATAACTAATACAACGATGGAATAACCCAGGCAAGGCGGAACCGGCGGATACCAGTGCGTCTTCAGAATCCGGTGTTTAGAACGTCCAGAAGCAGAAGGAACCACTACGACCAAAGCAGTCCAAAAGAAACAAACTATCCGAACCACAATCAAGGAGGCTGTCGAACTATACGCCTTACCGGACAGCAGCGGCAAGGCGAGGAAAGGTACACTGCCGCGAAAATACGCTAACCTCCAGGGCAGGTAATTGGGGCGTTAGCGGCCACTAGGCAGAAAATACCGCTGGTTGAACTTCACCAATAATAACACAAGGAATTCAGTGATTAACAATAAGACGTGGAGGACGGCTGGTTAATTTCGCCAGCTCCAAACACTCCACTCGTTGCTCTTCGTCTCAGTGACCCTGCGAGCCGCAATGCTCGAACCAACGGCGTGATCTCAAAATAGTGGAGGTTTCACTATTGGGTTAATGTTCACTCAACTCAAACATCCTGGGTCCAGTGGACAACGAGGTTTCGGCCCTCGCAACTACAGCCCCTCGATCCGGCAGTGCCTGCATGCCACCAGCAGTCTCGGCATGTCTCCGCACTTCCAGACCTCACCGCTGTTCCCTTCCGTCCGAACTCGCTGACACACTCCGAGCTGGAAAACACTTGACGTCCTTCCAAAGATAGTACCACCGTACTAGATATCGATAACGCTGCTGCTGCCACTCACGGACAGTCAACTCTAGCAAAAAGTAGTCGCGCCAGTAAACAGAAGAAGAAAACGAGACGCCACTATCTCTCTATTACACGATGCCAACCTACCAAAAGCACCAAACCCGAGCCGCAACAAGGCTCAGATGGGTCGCACTAGTGTCCTGTTTACGATCTCCTTTACAGATGAACCATACTTCCCAAAAAATTCTCCCAGTGAACCAAAGTCAGCTGTTTCCCTTTCCTACTACAATCCTTACATGATCATTCCATTTCATATTGCTTTGCTACGTTACGCCTACGTGTTTAATCGTCGTCACTGTGTGAAGCAGCACACTACTAATGCTGTATTCAAACACTATGAGTTTGCTTTTCCTACTCATCTGCATTAACTTACATTTTTCTACGTTTAGAGCTTGTTGCCATTCATCATACCAAGTAGGAATTTTGTCATCTTGTATCCTCCTGCAGTCACTTAACGATGACACCTTCCCATGCAACACAGCATCATCAGCAAACTGCCACAGACTCCAGCTTACACTGTAAGGTGTCAGACAAATACAACACCTTCCATGAAAACCCTGACATGATAAGCAAACCCAGTAGTACGTCACATACCTCCGAATAAATCGTGACATTAAATTAACCAAAGTAATACGAGTAACGAGTGAGCAAATGGAATACCACAGACTAACACAAGAATGCCTAAATGCATGTCATACCTTCCCACCGTGAGACAGACGCAGTTCCGAGGGGAGAAACGAGAACAGAAGGCAAGAGCAGAACTGTGTTAAGCTGGAAGGCTCTACGGTAAGGGACGGACACCCACGTCGCCAGCTAACCGCTAGGACCACCCCCCAGCCCATGTTAAAAGCTAGAGCCCTCCAGAAGAACAGTATAGATCTTAATATAACACAAAAAGGGCCACCCCCAGCCGCAAGTTTTAGCGTGAGACTTTTTCGCGTCTCTGTTACGTCGGGACCACCCCCAGCCCATGTTAAAAGATAGAGCCCTCCAGAAGAACAGTATAGATCTTACGATAACACTAAAAGGACCACACCAGCTGCAAGTTTTAGCGTGAGACTTTTTCGCATCTCTGTTACGTTGCAAACTTTAAAAACATTGCCCCACCACGAAAAGTATAACGTTTTTCATTGGATAGACAGTATTTTTGTAGGCGGAGCTTAAGGTTAACATTGAGACCCTGATTGGTCAGATGAAAATACAGCCAGATAGGTTTTTTTAAACCAACTTCGGTAAATTGTAGTAAGGAGAAGTTAGGAGAGAATTGCTTCCGAGACGACGAGGTGAGCGGAGCTGTGCTGTCCGCTGCCCCCTGACGAACACCGACAAGGTAATGAACGCACGCGATGCCGCATAACAGCGCATAAAGCTTCACTCAGAACTGCAGAAGTCTCATCTGTTACACCCCCTTTTCGCGTAATACTAGCGTCGATCGTCAATTAAAGCTCATGGTGTTCACATTTGCCACTTGAAGTAAAAATCTGGAACGCGATGATTTTTCTGTTATATAGTTATTGAGAAGCCACATCAGCCACTGTAATTTACGACAAGTTAGATAAGTAATTAAAGATAATTGAGGGTCACTGTAGACCATTTTGATAGTTTTCTCTTTTGTGAAACGTAATTTAAACCTAGATTATAGATTTGATATGTCATAGGTCATCCTTCGATCCATTGTAGAACTTGGAAACCCATTCAGGAAATATTCGTTCACATTTTTGTTGAACGTTGTTGGTTTTTCGCATCCTGTATTAAAACATTTCCTTTTATCAACAGTGCAATTTATAAACAATGTTTTTTGAGTAGAAAAAAATTTCCAATGGTAAACTTAACTGCTTTTTCGACGTTATTTTACCAGCTAACGAAAAATAGGAAAGCCTTGAACCCCTTCCACTAAATTTAGTTAGTATTAAGATTCTTTTACAGGGAGTGCAGTGGAGCTGACGCTGAAATCATTAAGTATTTGGTTATATCATCGCTAGTCTCACTGAACTCTTCTGAACTCTACATGTCATGTGTGGTCTGACGTCTCCTTACCAGCAACAGGTCCCAGTTTCAAACTAGTCAATTCCCTAAAAAACACGCTCAGAGCGTCGTTGCGCGAAAGTGGTAGGGAGACACGATATAGAACAAACAGACACCACGCAGAATGTTAGAACACTGTCCACCAGATCAGTTAACTATACAGAAATAAGAGCGGTCCTATCATATTTCGTTGGGATGCTCCTGACGACACCCTCGTCTCTGAATAACACTCGCCGTTGAGGTCAACGTACTCGGAATGGATTCTGTTGCTTAAGATGTCTTCGAGCTACTGACCTGACTGAGAAAGAGCCATTCTGTATGCTTGTATGTTCATTAACAGTCTGCAGTATGGGATCGTGTCGGATGCTTTACGGAAATCTAGGAATATGGAGTCCGACTGTTGCCCCTCATCCATGGTTCGCAGGATCTGTTTCGAGAAAGGGAAAGCAGAATTTCGCACGAGTGATGCTTTCTAGAACCGTTCTGATTTGTGGACTGAAGCTTTTCCCTCTGAAGGAAATTTATTATATTCGACATGAGAATATGTTCGAGGATTCTGAAGCAAAGAAATATTTAACATATTGGTGTGCAATTTTGCATGTCCGCTCTTTTACCTTCTTATATACCTTCGCTTTTTTCCGGTCGCTTCTGACTTTATACTAGGCGATAGATTATCTATAAATGCTAGTTAAGTCAGGCCCAGTCCCAAACTTCCATATGTCGTCGTTACTGCGTCGCAACATGTACTCGCACACATTATGTAATTCCCGTATAGGGAAGGGCATTTTAATTGAAGTCTCTGCCTGATATTGGCCGATAAATACGATATTGCAGTGCCTGTGTTGATAAGAAATTATTTAACATTTAGGTCTTGTAGCCTATGAGAATGAGGAGCATTGTCAGTGACGATTTCTCGCTCCTGGTTAGAGCGCTTCTGTAGTTGTACTGCTTCTTATCTGGTCTCCAAGTAGTTTCTCTACAATGGAGAACACCAGCCATCACGGGGAAATCAGTCGACCTTGTGCCGGCCTCTCATGCCGAGCCCACTACCAATTTAGGAGGATTATGAGAAGATCGACCCATCAGCCCCAGGCTAAAGAAAGCCACCTTCCGCCAGAAACCGACCCTCTCGTTGTCAATCGTGAGAGAGAGAGAGAGAGAGAGAGATTGAGATAGAGAGAGAGAGAGAGAGACAGCTCTCTTGGATCCGTGCTGGGGTGGCGTTGTTATGAGCAGGTCTAGCGAAGAGCGGGATTGAGTGATACTGTGCAGCTCTGGGAAGCTAATGGAACATCATTCACTCCGTCTTCAGGCCATGAGTGGCCTACCGGGACCATCCGACCGCCGTGTCATCCTCATGGAGGATGTGGATGGGAGGGGCGTGGGGTCAGCACACCGCTCTCCCGGCCGTTATGATGGTATTCTTGACCGAAGCCGGTACTATTCGGTCGAGTAGCTCCTCAACTGGCATCATGAGGCTGAGTGCACCCCGAAAAATGGCAACAGCGCATGGCGGCCGACCACGCCCGACAGCGCTTAACTTCAGTGATCTCACGGGAACCGATGGATCCACTGCGGCAAGGCCGTTGCCCACATGGAACATCATTCAGTTAACAATAATTTATTCTGGGAGAAATGCATGGTAAAAACTGTGCTATCTTACAATATATTTATTCACAACCGTTTTCGGTCATTGATCATCTTCACAGTGGAAAAATATGGTGACAACTTCACATGTCATACATGCTATTTAACCAGAAAAGATGCCATAGCTGACCTGAAAATGCAGGAAAAGATACTTCAGGCCATAATGCCGACTTAAGCAAGCAGAAAGCATTTAAAATATAACCACGTAACAGCAGTTGCCCGGCTCGGGTGACAACAGTTCTCTTTTTGTCGTTATTGTCGACGACAGGGTCGTTTTCTGGCGGAAGGAGGCTTCCTTCAGCCTCGAGCTGACGGGCTGGTCTTCTCTTAAACCTCCTAAATGGGTAGTGACGGTAAGCTATGGCACCTTTTCTGGTTAAATAGCATGTAAGACGTGTGAAGTTGTCACCGTATTCTTCCACTAAGAAGATGATCAATTAAGGAAACCGACAGTGAAAAAATAGATTGTAAGGCAGCACAATGTTTACCATGCATTTTTCCAAGTATATCGATGCTGTTGACGGTCGCCTGAAAAAACTTTTGAATAATTTATTGACAGGAGTTTTACAATCACTCCACCTTCTTACCTGTGCTGCCTAGCAGCAACCGTGCTGTGTCCACGCTGCTGGAAAGTATGAGGTAGCAGGTCAGTGCCCGGCGAGGAAGTTGCTGAGCGCTGGTCCTGGTGTTGCGTGTCGTCAGCGCTGTGGCGCTGTTGCAGGTGGCTGCGGTTGCCTTGCTTCCCCGCAGCCTGGCGCAGCTGTGGACGTCCGTCAGAGGCTCAGCACTCTCGATGCGTGAAGCTCGACTTAGCCTCGGCCCCAGACACTTGCATGTCCCTGCCGTCTATTAGGTAGAAGACCCAGGCTGCAACGAGGACAGCTCGGGTGGCAGTCCCAGCGTAGAGCCGTTAAGGCGGCGCTTGCACTGCCTCAGTAGCATCGACACGGGCAGCCAGTGCCTATGTTGAACAGCTTGCAGATGGGCATATCGATCCTCGACCCTTGGAAGATCGGCCAACCCTCCATCGCCAGTCACCTCTGTGACTGCTGTGGCTTGCACACCACAAGTCTTCACCGCGGCTGGACGGCTGCAGATTTGTAGCTGTGGACTGCAGGTTGGTGGCAGCTTGTAGACACTTGTTGAATTCACCAGAGTATCCTGCAGCTTAACAGAGCTGGTCCTCACATCGGTATCCGTAATGAAGGTAATGGCCTAACTCTGAGGATAAGCTTGAGGAGGCCGGAGGTTTTATAGCAGGCGATGGCGTGATTCCTCTCCAAATGGTGACCGAATGTACTCTCGTTTTCTGAGACTGTTAGACTCTTGTCTACTCTAGTGCTTAACTTCAGGCTTTCACAGTTTCTTTCAAGTGAAGTTTGCTTCTTGAAAGGTGTTCTTAAATCTCTAGTTGAATTTCCTGTACTTAGCTCATTACATTAGAACGTTTTATCTGTTCCGCACTGTTGTCAAAGTGATGAATCAGTTGTTCTTGGTTTCCCTCTTAAAAAGTCTCATGAAATAAGCTCCCAGCTTGTTTGTACTTGGGCCTACCGTGTTGACTTTCGATTATGACACCACTGCGTAGCCGGCAGATGCACCTCATGAAGTGTCCGTCAGCGTGTAACAAAATCTAATTTGTGGACTTACTTACTATTTTACTGTCGAGTAGTACAAAGGTACGGCGAGGAAATGAGTTGTAGCATAATTCCCATTACATACCGACAGAGGTTGCACAGGTGCTTATAAAAGAAAGTTCTACACGGGATGATACAACTTAATCTTTTCCAGTAACTCATTGTGACGTGGGTCCACAGCCTGTATCAGTTGTTTAAAGGATATCAATAGGACACATGGTTATTGAAATTTTTGTTCTATTCCAATTCAGGCGTTACACTACTGTCAAGAGCAAACACTGGATGCCCTGTTGATCACAGATGCAAGATACCATTAACACCTCCCTTGCGGGGTTGTTTCACTCCATAGGAATGGAGGCAACAGTTGTTGTCATTGACTCAAGTAGTCGAATGCATACACTAGCATTGTTCACATTCAGATTGAAGTTATTTCTAGTTAGAAAACTAACACTGCCCACAAAATCAGGTCTACTATTTCTGGAATCTCTTTTCCATTTCTAATTCGTACACCTCAGGTCGTGTAAATCATTCTTATATCATCTTAAAATATGTTTCCTGTTATTTGCAAAACAGAGGCCGCAGAAATTTATCCGAGGGTGGGGGATTAGAAAGAGGTGGAGGGCGGAGGGCGGGAATTGGTGATGACTCTATAATTGTAATTTTTATTATAAATAAGTTGGCCGGTATAGATACGCGTAATATCACAAGAACTGAATTTTGTAGTTGGTACAAACACATATTATATTCCAGAGAATTGATGGTTATGTAAGACGTATGACAATTCTGTAATGAATAAAACTTCAGGTTCCAGGGCAGGCGAGCAAGGGACTGGCAGCAAATGCCACCTCTTGCCTATCCCCCCCCCCCCCCCCCCCCCATCCCTCCCACTCCCCTTCTACCTCTAATCAAAATAACGAAATATAAAATAAATAATAAGTAACTGATGTTTAGAGCGAAGCCTGCCTGTCATTTTGCATTGCATTAGTTGTATACCAATGATCTCACGGAGAGCATTCTCTCGTATGAGAAAGAAGTCATTCTTTGATTAGATTAGATTAGATTGATTATTCATTCCATAGACCCATTAAAGAGAAAATCCTCCTGGGTGTGGAACATGTCAGATAACCACATTACAGAAATGTAATTAGAAAAACTTGAGTTTCATTAATTTTAATGCTCGTCAGTCAATAAACTGTAAATTTATGTACATGAATTAAATTTAAACTTCTAATATTTACAGGTTTAATACTTACATCTGCTTTCATTAAATTCATCATTCAGACATTTGCTAGTTTCTTGGCTATTACAACCAAGTATTGTCAAAAATTAAAGTAAATTATTCATTTCAGTGATCCTCAGTTAAGAACAGTCAGGTTATGTACAAGATTTAAAATTAAACTTCCACTATTTACAGATTTAAGACTTACATCTGCTTTTCATACATCCATCATTCACACAGTAGGTAGTTACTTGGCTGTTACAACCAAGTATTGTCAAAAATTAAAGTATAATAAATTTTCATTAAAATGGTCTACTGCACTTGTTGAGAAACTCATGGATGGAATAGAAGGAGTTGGCCACCAAAAATTCTTTTAAATTATGTTGAAATTATGCCTTGTCTGAAACTAAACTCTTAATGGTTGCTGGTAACTTATTGAAAATATGCGTTGCTGAATACTGGACTCCTTTCTGGGTAAGAGTAAGTGATTTTAAATCTTTATGTATATTGTTCTTATTCCTAGTATTGATACTGTGTACTAAGCAGTTAGTTGGAAAAAGAGATGTATTATTTACAACAAACTTAATTAAGGAATAAGTATACTGAGAAGCTGTGGTTAATATGCCCACTTCTTTGAATAGGTTTCGACGTGATGTTCTTGGATTTACACTACTCATTACTCTTATTATACGCTTCTGTGCTCTAAAAATTTTTTCTCTGTTTGTGGAGTTACCCAAAAATATGATACCATATGACATAATGGAGTGAAAATAAGCAAAATATGCCAGTTTTTTTAAATATTTATATCTCCTGTGTCTGACATCATTCGCACTGCAAACACAGACTTGTTTAGGCGCTTTAGCAGTTCGTTAGTATGTTGCTCCCAACTGAATTTATTATCGAGTTGTAATCCCAAGAATTTTACACTCTCAACTTTTCCTATTTCCATGTCATCATATTTTATACACACACAACAGAAGCATAAGATGGTCATCTGGCAGTGGAGCCAGCAAACTGTCGCGTTCAGCGAGCGGTGTAGACGCTCAGTGACATTGGAGACCCGAAATGGTTATTGGAACTCGGCCGGGAAATAATCGAACAAAGAAAAGACTTGAATAACTACAATATTTAATTGCTCTTCTGAGCAGGAACTGGATAATGATTTGAATGAAAGTACACTACTACTGACTGCAATATCTCGTGGAAGGAGGTACGCGGCTAAGTATGAGCGCGAACAGAGCCTGAGCGAATACAAGTCCAGACTCCAAGCCTGGCCCGCAGAGACGCCCCTCTTAGGCCGCTGTCTGTACTGCTCTCCCCCACGGACAATGCAACATCCACCTCTATACCGCGCAGCAGACTACGCCACCTGTTCCACGTTGGCGCTCCCGGACACCGCCCTGCGGGGCCTCGTGTCGCTGCCAACGCACCGCCACGCCTTGCGGCTCGACACGTGAGCTCACGTGATGACTCGTGAGTCTACGCAACATTTCCCGTCAACGCCCAAACCACACTCTTCCTGTGGAGTCTACTTTGTACTCTGAGTACTTCCTAGAAAGCTTATTCAGAATGGCTGCTGTTCTATTGCATTTTAGATATTGCATTTTTTAAACATGCGACAAAATGTCCCTGCAGTACCTGTCCATCTTCGTGACTAGAACCAAGAACATCCGAACTAATTTCAGCGCGTCTCATTCCCTTTAGCTGCTTACTTGTGAGGAAATTCCGGAACACGAGGCACTGTTGGGCGTGATCAAATCCCCATCACTCCCTACAGCATTACGTTGCGTAAAAAAAAAAAAAAAAAAAAAAAAAAAAAAAACCATGCACGCAGCCCATTTTCTCTGTATGAAAAGATATGTGACACTTGGGAACTAACGGAATCCGCCACTCACTCAGGTGAAATCCAACAAAGTGTGTGCATGAACGAGAGGACGGCCAAAGAACTAAGAGTATGTAGGAAGCTTGAGCAGCTTTTTCTTTTATTGGCGGAATAACATATTAAAGATGAGGAACTGCGTAAAACAGGCAAGGACTGGTGTTCCAGGAGGTAGAAAAGAGGGTCGAATTTCCGCCTTTTGAGTGAGGATGGCGGCGCAATGTCGAGACAAAAAAAATGGTTCAAATGGCTCTGAGCAGTATGGGACTTAACTTCTGAGGTCATCAGTCCCCTAGAACTTAGAACTACTTAAACCTAACTAACCTAAGGACATCACACAGACCCATGCCCGAGGCAGGATTCGAACCTTCGACATTAGCGGTCGCGCAGCTCCACACTGTAGCGCCTAGAACCGCTCGGCCACTCCAGCCGGCAATGTACATTGCTAAAGTTGTAACACTAGGAAGAACAGGAATTTTACTTATTGCACATATACAATATGGTACGAAGAATACATGAGATTTGCAGCAATTTGAGGTTCACAATGTGATCAATTTAGTATACAGAGCTGCCATCTCTGGCAGTTTAACAGCTCTAACGTGACTGCACATCGACTCAAAGTGAGCTTCAACTACATTTACGGTTACGTCATTTCACGTTGCTTCAGCTCTGTGCCAGACTACATCAAAAGTAGTGACTGGCGAATGGTGGCATTCCGCCAGATGTATTAAAAGAGTGAGAGAGCTGGAGAACGTGCCACCCAGGCGAACAGTAGAACACTCTGTTTATCGGGTAGGTGAGAACAGCACGGGCAACTTGCAGTCTTGTGTTATCTTACTGGGAGATGATGACATGGAGACCTCGAAAATAGGCCACACCCACCTGACATGACAGAACTGCAGCAGCTACTGTCCGCATTACCGGCTAGTGAATCAGAAGTGTTCGTATAGTGTACGTAATAGCATCCAATACCATAACGACAGGTGATGGGTCACTGCTACGACGGCGGATGCAATCTGGGAACGCTTGTTGACCTCGGAGCCCCCGCACGCGAATGAGTCCATTATGATGTTCCTCACAGTTCTGGGATTCCACTGAGAGCACAACACGGCCCCACACCTGTGTCCAGCGCCTTCTTTCGGCGTGCAATTGTCGCCGCTCCTCTCTCTGCTTCCGCATTAAAGCAAACCGCAACAATTGTCGCCTTGGTGATGGTACGCTGTGCTCCACGTGTCATCGTGCGGTTCGTCTTGCTATCAACAAGCCCATTTCCACAGTCATGTTTGATGACGTGAGTATATGATCTTGCATGTTCGAACGAGCAGCACGTCTGTGCTCTGGGTGACAAGCGAGATGAGGCCGCTGAAATCCTGCATGGCGTGGAGTGTGGACCTCCGGAACGCACCGACTGCATATTCGCGTGACAGTCGTCGGATCATGACTAACGTGAGCAGCGCAGTGGCTCACAGACACAGTAGGCCGCTATCCTGCCTCTGACGAATTCCGACACGTCCTGTTGGGCTTCTGTCCCTTTTATATGAGACATAACGTGATCTTCCCCCCAAGAACTACGGACCCTGCCGTCAGTGGGGTGGCTTGCGTGCCTCAGCGATGCAGATAGCCGTACCATAGGTGCAACCACAGCAGAGGGGTATGTTGGGAGGCCAGACAAACGTGCGGTTTCTGAAGAGGGGCAGCAGCCTTTTCAGTAGTTGCAAGGGCAACAGTCTGGATGATTGACTGACCTGGCCTTGTAACATCATCCGAACCAGCTTTGCTGTGCTGGTACTGCAAACGGCTGAAAGCAAGGGGAAACTACGGCCGTAATTTTTCCTGGGGGCATGCCACTCTATTGTATGGCTAAAAAGTGATGCCGTCCTCTTGGGTAAAATACTCCAGAGGTAAAATACTTCTTCATTTGGATGTCCGAGAGGGGAGAAACAAAACTGGCGTTCTACGGATTGGAACGTGGAATGTTAGATCCCTTAATCGGGCAGGGGGTTACAAAATTTAAAAAGGTGATTGGAAAGGTTGAAGTTAGACGTAGTGGGTATTAGTGAAGTTCGTTGGCAGGAGGAACAAGACTTTTGGTCAGATGAATACAGGGTTATAAATACAAAATCAAATAGGGGTAATGCAGGAGTAGGTTTAATAATGAATAAGACAATAGGAATGTGGGGAATCTACAATGAACGACGTAATGAACGCATTGCTGTAGCCGAAGTAGACGCAAAGCCAACACCTACCACACTAGAAGAAGTTTACATGCCAACTTGCTCCGAAAATGATGAAGAGATTGAAGAAATGTTTGATAAGATAAAAGAAATTATTCTGATAGTTGCCGGAGACGAAAATTTAATTGTGATGGGGGGACTGGAATTCGGTAGTAGGAAATGGAAGAGAAGGAAAAATAATAGGTGAATACGTACTGGGCGAAAAGAATGAAAGAGGAAGCCACCTTATGAAATTTTGCACAGAAGAATGTCGCCAACACTTGGTTTAAGAATCACGAAAGAAGATTGTATACGTGGAAGAGACCTGGAGACACCGGAACGTTTCAGACTGATCACATAACGGTAAGACAAAGATTTCGGAACCAAACATTTTCAGGAGCAGATGTGGACTACGATAACAGTTTATTGGTTATGAACTGTAAATTAAAACCGAAGAAATTGTAAAATGGTAGGAAAGTAATGAGAAGTGACCTGGATAAGTTGAACGAATCAAAGGTTGTTGAGAGATTCAGAGGGAGCAATAGGTAACGGCTGATAAGAACAGGGGAAAGGAATACAATAGAAGACGAATGGGTAGCTTTAAGAGATGAAGTTGTGAAGACAGCAGAGGATCAAATAAGTAAAAAGACAAGGCCTACTAGAAATCTGTGGATAACGTGGGAGATATCGAACTTAACTGATAAAAAGAGAAAATATAAAATTGCAGCAAATGAAGCAGGCGAAAGGGAAAACAAATGTTTAAAAAATGAGATGACAGGAAGCGCAAAATCGCTAAACAGGAGTGGCTAGGGGACAAATGCAAGTAAGAAGCAGCTATATGAACATCAAGAACTCACGTGGAAAAACAGTCCTAAGCAAAGAATGGAAAGCTGAAAGGTGGAAGGAGATGAACTTGAAAGCAAGATATAGGACGTAGGTGAACATGAGATGGGAAATATGATACTGCAGGAAGAATTTGACAGAACACTGAAAGACCTAAATCGAAACAAGGCCCTGAGATTAGCCTATATTCCGTCAGAACTATCGATAGCCAGCCATGGCAAAATTCTTCCATCTGGTATGCGAGATGTATGAGAGAGGCGAAATGCCCTCAGATGTCAAGAAGAATGTAATAATACCAATTCCAAAGAAAGTAGTTGCTGACAGGTGTGAATATTAGCATACTATAAAACTAGTAAGTCATGGTTGCAGATTACTAACACGAATTCATTACAGTAGAATGGAAGAGCAGTTAGAAGCCAGCTTCGGGGAAGATCAGTGTGGCTTTGTGAGAAATGTAGGAACACGCATGGCATTACTGATCCTACGATTTATCTTAGAAGATAGGTTAAGGAAAGGCAAACCTACATTTATAGCACATGTAGACTCAGAGAAAGCTTTTCACAATGTTAACTGCAATACTCTCTTCGAAGTTCTGAAGGTAGTAGGGGTAAAATACAGAGAGCGAAAGGCTATTTGCAACTTGTACAGAAACCAGACAAGTCATTTGAGCTAAGGGGCAAGAAAGGGAAGCAGTGGTTGAGAAGGGAATGAGACAAGGCTGTAACCTATCCCTGTTGTTATTCAATCTATACACTGTGCAGGCAGTAAAGGAAACCAAAACAAAATTTGGAGTAGGAATTAAAGTTCAAGTAGAAGAAATAAAACCACTGTAATTCTGAGACAGCAAAGGACATGGAAGAGCAGTTGAACAGAATGGACAGTGTCTTGAAAGGAGGATATAAGATGAACATCAACAAAAGCAAAACAAGGATGTTGAGGAAATTAGATTAGGAAAGGAGATACTTAAGGTAGTGGATGAGTTTTGTAATTTGGGCAACAAAACAACTCATGACAGTTGAAGTAGAGAGGATATAACATGTAGATTGGCAACGACAGGAAACCAGTTTCTGAGGAAGAGAAATTTGTTAGTATCAAATGTAGAGTTTAGTGTTAGGAAGTCTTTTCTAAAGGTATATGTCTGAAGTGTAGCCATGTAGGGAAGTGAAATGTAGTAGATAAAAAATTAGATAAGAAGAGAATAGAAGCTTTTGAAATGTTGTGCTACGGAAGAGTGCTGGAGATTAGATGAGTGGCTCAATTAACTAATTAGGAGGTACTGAATAGAATTGGGAAGAAAAGAAATTTGTGGCCCAAGGGAGCGGTTGATAGGATAGATTCTGGGACTTAAAGAGGACTCCAGTTTAGTACTGGAGGGAAGTGTGTGTGTGTGTGTATGTATGTGTTTGCGTGTGTGTGTGTGTGGGGGGGGGGGGGTTAAAATATTAGAGAGAGACCAAGAGATGAATACAGTAAGCAGATTCAGAAGGATGTAGGTTGCAATAGCTATCCGAACTTGAATAGACTTGCACAGGATAGAGCAGCATGGAGAGCTGTATCAAACAAGACTTCGGACTGAAGATCACAACACACACAACATGATCAAATGATAAAACGTTATATCTGAATGTATTGTTTCCTTGCATACAGACCCACTTCCTTTGTGCATGTGCGCTGAAACGATAACCTTTGCATATCGAAGTATGTGGTACACATTATGGCAATTTGGCGTTTGTTGCATGTCACCTTCATTGCGCTGCAGTTTTAGTAATCATCAGTGTATATACGTCTCACCCACAATCGCTTTTGGATTCCCACACTGAGTAATTAAGGCGCAATCAACCTTCTACGTAGGAAAGCGTTCTGAGAAATTGTTCATTTTTTTTCGTTTATTGAAAATACACGTTGTTTATGACTGAAGTTATTCCACTATGGGGGCGAGCTACACTAATATGAAAATGGAAGTAATAAATTTCAAAATGTTGTGCCTTTATTCAAATTTCCGGTTTCACCATATTGTGTTGCCATCTTCGGGTCTTACGCAGTACACTTCAAAGGATCTCGTCGATGTGTACAATAATCTGTGTCACATAATAAAAAGACATTCCAAGAATATGCATGGCTGATATATCGGCATGTCAAAAGTAAACAATCGTTGTATAAAATGTAATACACGGTACACCGCATATACATGCTCATGCTCGCTTAAAAGCTTCATACAGACCATATGTCTTACTTTTGGAATGTCGGTTCAAATGGTTCAAATGGCTCTGAGCACTATGGGACTTAACATCTGAGGTCATCAGTCCCCTGGAACTTAGAACTACTTAAACCTAACTAACCTAAGGACATCACACACATCCATGCCCGAGGCAGGATTCGAACCTGCGACCGTAGCAGTCGCGCGGTTCGGGACTGAAGCGCCTAGAACCGCTCGGCCACCGCGGCTGGCGATGAGACGTCGGTATACTAAGGCATGCACGTTCTTGGAATGTCTGTTTATTGTATGACACAAATTATTGTTCGTATGACACACTTTGCAGTGTAGAGCCTAAGATCCGAATATGGCAACATAATTAGGTGAAACCGGTAATTTGAATAAATGGTCTGTTAAAGCGAGAGAAGCATTTTGAAGCTTGTTACTTCTGTTTTCATGAAAATACATATTACTGGTGCATTAGTGATTTATTCACTGTTTAATATTAGCTGCTTTCATACACGTAATGTGTCCTCGGAACAAGAAAATTTGGTCGGTGTTGATGCGTCTTCAATGGTCTGGTGCCTTATAATCTACCTATCAAAAACGGTCAGTAAGATAGGAGGCTCACTACATAATTACCGAGCAATGGGATGCAGAGACAAGACACTATATTTGCATTTGGAAGGACGTCCGTTCGAATGCTCTACAGATTTTCTCTAATTCATTTCAGAAAAACACTTGGCGCTTCCCATGAAAAGGACATGGCAAATCTCCTTTCCCGTACTTCCCTAGTCCAAGGTTGTAGTCCATCTCCAGTTATACAATCATTCATGGGACGTCGTCTCCAAATCTCTAGTTTTCTACATAACTGGTACCATAAAAGGTAACTGCTATGGTGAACAGAGACCAATTCACACTTTCCGTCACGTCAAAACATTGCACAACACATTGCAAATGGCGACATTCAACTTCACGGTGCGTCACGTCACGTCACGTCACCGACAAGGTTTCTCGGAAATAAAGTTTTGACGGTGACATTGGTGTTGGGGGAAGTCAACTATTTTCGCCGTGCTTACTCATGTTACATTAGTGGAGTTCTCAGGCTTTATTTTATTATTTTGATTTATTTTAGTTGGGAATTGCATATGTTCCATGACGACTTGGATATTTTTCCATTGGGTCTTCTTCCATAAGCGAAGCCAGATATCTGAAAACGAAAAGTAATTTAAGTTTTACAATAACAGAATAGAGCTGACACCTGCATCGTGAATAAATAAGCACATGCGCCAATGAATCAATTTTCATTAAATAACTTTTTTATTTGAAGAAGTCAGCTCCATTGAAGGAGAAAAATAAATTTGTTTGTGATGTGTTTTATATGTAAGAAAGCAAATGATAATGAATAAGGTAAACAAGCTCTATTCATTCCCTTATAAGTATTTTTTGGTGTGCTAGTATGTGTTTATTTTCGATAACAAATGAAAGTCGATATTTTGAAATGTTCCTTCGCACCTCAGCACTTTACTACATAAAATTAACGAAGAACATCCGTTGCTGTGGGCATTAATAAACTTTGTTGACTTTATTGTAGTTATTTCCTCATTTCCGCTGCTGTACCCCAACTTTTTGTGCGACGTGTTGCACCCCATCAGCTCACTTTCGCAGTTCGGTGCTGGGCTGAGAGAATTGACGTGACCTGACGTGACGTGACGTGGCGTCCAATGTGACTCCCCTGACGTGACGGTGACGTGACGTGACGTGACGGTCCGTCGACGTCGAATGTGAAGTGCCCTAAAAAGACGAGTGTGATTCTCCAGATTTTCGCCTCCCGTTCCAGGACAGCCTTCTTCCTGACCAGAAATATTAGGCGCTGGGAAGGAGAGAGGGCCGCCGCGGTGACGGACAGGACCGCAGAGGACCGCTTCCCGCTCTCCCGCTGCGTCCCCTGGTGGTTGTAAGAAGGCGGCCCGGGGGGACGCCTTCCTTTGAACTGTCGCGACTGACGTATCTGACGCATCTTCTTAGCAGGTCGTGGCGCCCCTGTTGCCACTCAACCGCCTTTGATGTGGGTTTTATGCCGCGCGGCGCAGCACCGGGCACAAAAACTGCTCTCCAAATAGGCCGGCAGCGACGGGGCGCCGCGGGCACCGCTGTTATTGTTGTAGAGGTAGTAGTGGCAGCAGCAGCAGCAGCAGTAGGAGCAGGGGAACAGAACAGGCCGCGGGGGCGTTGCGGGGGAACGCGCCGGCCGGCGGAGCCGGTGGTGCTGCAGTACTCAAGCTTTCCAAGATACTAGGCACGCTAGAGGAGGTAATGGCCTTGCATGATGAAGTTTCACTGGCATACAATGAACGCCGTACGATGGACAACCATCAGCAACTGTATCCGACACTTACCTTGCGATGTTCAACATCCACTTTCTCGCTGATGGTGGGGGACGTGATGCGTCGTGCTACGGACAGCACTGACACTAAGACTGTTCGCCAAAGATGTTATTGTCTACACAGTGAAGTGTCGTAATTGGGAGATCCAGCAGTATTATCACTTTGTTTGAAACGATGCTGTGGTCTACAAGAAAATACGGGGGAAACATGAGTTCAAAACAGGTCCCAGTCGCTTGGGTTGGGTACATACAAACCCCGCATGGATAGAATTACATTTCTAGAAGGCAATGGTTCGAGTTTAGAGCAGCTATGCTCGAGTCAAAAGTAAACCCGCCAGGTTATCCGAGAGCGCCGATGCGCTACTTCATGGACGCGGGTTGGCGCGCCAGCCCCGGTTTGAATTCGCCTAGCGGATTAACGACGAGGGTCGGTGGCCGGCGTGCTGGCCGTCTGGATGTGGTTTTTAGACGGTTTTCCACATCCCACTAAGCGAATATTGTGCTGGTCCCCACCTTCCGCCTCACTTACACGAATCACAGACATTTGTAAAACGTTCGCACTATTTCATGGTTTACACTAGGGAATTGCGTACCTTTCTTCTCGCAAAATAGTGACAGGTTCAGGTAACTATGATGGATGTGGGTAGTGATCACGCACTCTTCTCTCCAAAGTAGACCACAAAGGCTGAATTATATTGCGATCTGCTGACTGTGGCGGCCAGGGGAGATGCGAAAATTCATTCTCGTGCTTACAAAACCAGTCCCGGATAGTGCGAGCTATGTGAATGGGGGACCTGTCCTCTTGGAACATCACATAATCTTCAGTGAACACACATTGTACCATGGGATGGACCTGATGAGCCAAAATGGTCACATAATCCTTAGCAGGAATGTCATCTTCCAGATGTTGTTCTCGCCATTTGGTCTGAGCGAACGTCACATGTCACCAGTTCAAGTTCATCGTTGAATATTTCACTCAGCTTTTATATTACCGGGAGCAGCCAGCACTCTGACCGAAAACGCTGAGCTACCATGTTGACTCCGCTGCGTCCATCCGCACATGGTCCCAGACAGACCCAGATTTCCAACCTAGATCTTGCTTGATTTTCGCAGGTGTCTGGGCGATATTTGTGCATCTGCACAGAAGGAAATGTTAGGGAGCCGCCACGCTGTCACAGAAATGTACACTATGTGATCAAAAGAATCCGGACACCTGGCTGAAAATGACTTAAAAGTTCTTGGCGCCCTCCATCGGTACTGCTGGAATTCAGGATGATGTTGGCCCACCATTAGCCATGGTGACAGCTTCCACTCTCACAGGCATGCGTTCAGTCAGGTGCTGGAAGGTTTCTTGGGGAATGGCAGCCAATTCTTCACGGAGTGCTGCACCGAGGAGGGGTATTGATGTCGGTCGGTGAGGCCTGGCAAGAAGTCGGCGTTCCAAAACATTCCAAAGATGTTCTATAGAATTCAGGTCAGGACTCTGTGCAGGCCAGTCCATTACAGGGATGTTATTGTCGTGTAACCACTCCGCCACAGGCCGTGCATTGCGAACAGGTGGTCGATCGTGTTGAAAGATGCAATCGCCATCCCCGAATTGCTCTTCAAGAGTGGAAAGCAAGAAGATGCTTTAAAGATCAATGTAGGCCTGTGATGTGATAGTGCCACCCAAAACAACAAGGGGTGCAAGCCTGCTCCATGAAAAACACGACCACACCATAACACCACCACCCCCGAATTTTGCTTTTGGCACGACACACGCTGGCAGATGACGTTCACCGGATATTCGTCGTACCCACACCCTGCCATCGCATCGCCACGTTGTGTACCATGATTCGTCGGTCCACGCAACGTTTTTCCACTGTTCAATCGCCCAATGTTTACGCTCCTTACACCAAGCGAGGCGTCGTTTGGCATTTACCGACGTATGTGTGGCTTATGAGCAGCCGCTCGACCATGAAATCCAAATTTTCTCACCTCCGGCCTAACTGTCATAGTACTTGCAGTGGATCCTGATGCCGTTTGGAATTCCTGTGTGATGGTCTCGATAGATGTCTGCCTATCGCACATTACGACCCTCTTCAACTGTCGGCGGCCTCTATCAGTCAACAGACAAGGTCGGCCTGTACGCTTTTGTGCTGTTCGTGTCCGTTCACGTTTCCACTTCACTATCACTTCGGAACCAGTGATGTTTAGGAGTGTGGAAATCTCTCGTACAAACGTATAACACAGGTGACCCCCTATCACCTGACCACGTTCGAATTCCGCGAATTCCACGGAGCGCCCTATTCTGCTCTCTCACGGAAGCTCGAAGTTTATTGCGGACGTAAATGCGAAATGCTTTTAATAGTTTCCACAATGAAACATTGTCTCAAAATACGGTAGAAAACCCAAAGAGATTCTGGTAGTATGTAAAGTACACCAGTGGCAAAAAAACAGTCAATACCATCACCGCGCGATAGCGATGGAAATGTTACCGATGATGGTGTCACTAAAGTGGAGTTACTGAATACAGTTTTCCGTAATTCCTTCACGAAAGAAGACGAAGTAAATATTCCAGAATTCCAAACCAGAACAGCTGTTAGCATGACTGACATAAAAGTAGATATCTTAGGTGTTGCGAAACAGCTCAAATCACTTAAGAAAGGCAAGCCTTCCGGTCCAGATGGCGTACCAGTCAGGTTCCCTTCAGAGTATGCAGACACAATAGCGCCTTTCTTAGCAATCATATACAACCGCTCACTTGACGAAAGGTCTGTTCCTAAAGACTGGGAAGTAGCACAGGTCACACCAATATTCAAGAAAGGAAATAGGAGTAACCCATTGAATTGCAGACTCCTATCACTGACCTTAATTTGCAGTGGGACTTTGGAGCATATACTGTACTCGAACATTATGAATCACCTTGAACAAAATGACTTATTGGCACATAACCAAACCGGATTCTGAAAATATCGTGCTTGTGCAACACAGCTAGCTCTTAATTCCCTACCGAGCGAGTTGGCGCAGTGATTAGCACACTGGACTCGCATTCGGGAGGACGACGGTTCAATCCCGTCTCCGGCCATCCTGATTTAGGTTTTCCGTGATTTCCCTAAATCCTTTCAGGCAAATGCCGGGATGATTTCTTTGAAAGGGCACGGCTGATTTCCTTCCCCGTCCTTCCCTAACCCGAGCTTGCGCTCCGTCTCTAACGACCTCGTTGTCGACGGGACGTTAAACACTAATCTCCTCCTCCTTTATTCCCATGAAGTAATGAGTGCTGTCGACAAGAGATCCCAGATCGATTCCATATTCCTAGATTTCCAGAAGGCTTTTGATACTGTGCCTCACAAGCGACTATTAATCAAATTGCGTGCATATGGAGTATCGTCTCAGTTGTGTGACTGGATTCGTGATTTCCTCTCAGAGAGGATAGACGGTAAATCATCGAGTAGAACAGAAGTGATATCTGGCGTTCTGCGAGGTACTGTCATAGGCCCTCTGCTGTTCCTGATTTACATAAATGATCTAGGTGACAATCTGAACAGCCCCCTTAGATTGTTTGCAGATGACGCTGTAATTTACCATCTAGTAAAATCATCAGACGATCAATTCCAATTACAAAATGAGCTAGAGAGAATTTCTGTATGATGCGAAAAGTGGCAATTGGCACTAAAAAAAGAAAAGTGCGAGGTCGTCCACATGGGTACTAAAAGAAATCCGATATATTTTGGGTACACGATAAATCGCACAAATCTAAGGGCTGTCAGTTCGACTAAATACATTGGAATAACAATTACGAGCAACTTAAATTGGAAAGACCACGCCCGCATCTCGTGGTCGTGCGGTAGCGTTCTCGCTTCCCACGCCCGGGTTCCCGGGTTCGATTCCCGGCGGGGTCAGGGATTTTCTCTGCCTCGTGATGGCTGGGTGTTGTGTGCTGTCCTTAGGTTAGTTAGGTTTAAGTAGTTCTAAGTTCTAGGGGACTGATGACCGTAGCAGTTAAGTCCCATAGTGCTCAGAGCCATTTGAACCATTTTTTTGGAAAGACCACATACATAATATTGTGGGGATGGCGAAACAAAAACTGCGCTTTGTTGGCAGACCACTTAGAAGATGCGACAAACCCACTATAGAGACAGCCTACATCACACTTGTCCGTCCTCTGCTGGAATATTGCTGCGCGGTATGGGATCCTTACCAGGTAGGATTGACGGAGGACATCGAAACAGTGCAAAGAAGGGTAGCTCGTTTCGTGTTATCGCGCAGTAGGGGTGAGAGTGTCACTGAAAGGCGGTATTCTTTGCGACGAGATCTATTTACGAAATTTCAGTCACCAACTTCCTCTCACGAATGCGAAAATATTTTGTTGACACCCACCCACTTAGGAAGAAATGACCATCGTAATAAAATAAGAGAAATCAGAGCTCGAACGGAAAGATTTAGGTGTTCCTTTTTCCCACGCGCCTTTCGAGAGTAGAATGGTAGAGAAGTAGTATGAAAATGGTTCGATGAACCCACTGAGAGGCACTTAAGTGTGAATTGCAGAATAACCATGTAGATGTAGATGTCTAATGACTATTGATTTCGCTCATATGAAGTAGGCTGCCAGGCAGTAGGTGGCAGCACAATGCACCTAATATGAAAAAAATATGATTTTGGGGGTGTCCGGATGCTTTTGGTCACATAGTGCAGCTACGTACGGAGTTATATCTGTTCTGTCGAACATGTCCGACAGAACACACACCACTCGTATACAATATACACGGTGATCGGTCCGTTGATAGTGACCGGGCCAAATATCTCACGAAATAAGCATCAAACGAAAAAACTACATAGAACGAAACTCGTCTAGCTTGAAGTGGGAAACCAGATGGCGCCATGGTTGACCCGCTAGATGGCGCTGCCATAGCTCAAACGGATAGCAACTGCGTTTTTTTTAAATAGCAGCGCCCATTTTTTATTACATATTCGTGTCGTACGTAAAGAAATATGATTGTTTTAGTTGGACCACTTTCTTCCCTTTGTGCTAGATGCCGCTGTAATACTCACAAACGTATAAGTACGTGGTATCACGTAACATTCCGCCAGTGCGGACGGTATTTGCTTCGTGATACATTACCCGTGTTAAAATGGACCGTTTACCAATTGCAGAAAAGGTCGATATCGTGTTGATGTATGGGTATTGTGATCAAAATGCCCAACGGGCGTGTGCTATGTATGCTGCTCGGTATCCTGGACGACATCATCCAAGTGTCCGGACCGTTCGCTGGATACTTACGTTATTTAAGGAAACAGGAAGCGTTAAGCCACATGAGAAACGTCTACCACGACCTGCAACAAACGATGATGCCCAAGAACGTATTTTAGCTGCTGTTGCGGCTAATCCGCATATCAGCAGCCGATAAATTGCGCGAGAATCGGGAATCTCAAAAACGTCGGTGTTGAGAATGCTACATCAACATCGATTGCACCCGTACCATATTTCTACGTACCAGGAATTGCATGGCGGCGACTTTGAACGTCGTGTACAGTTCTGCCACTGGGCACAAGAGAAATTACGGGACAATGACAGATTTTTTGCACTCGTTCTACTTACCGGCGAAGCGTCATTGACCGACAACGGTAACGTAAACCGGCATAATATGCCCTATTGGGCAACGGAAAATCCACGATGGCTGCGATAAGTGGAACATCAGCGACCTTGGCGGGTTAAATGTATGGTGCGGTATTATGGGAGAAAGGATAATTGGCCCTCATTTTGTCGATGGAAATCTAAATGGTCCAATGTATGCTGATTTCCTACGTAATGTTCTACCGATGTTACTACAAGTTGTTTCGCTGCATGACAGAATGGCGATGTACTTCCATCATGATGAATGTTCGGCACATAGCTCGCGTGCGGATGAAGCGATATTGAATAGCATATTCCATGACAGGTGGCTTGGTCGTCGAAGCACCATGTCATGGCCCGCACGTTCACTGGATCTGACGTCCCCGGATTTCTTTCTGTGGGGAAAGTTGAAGGATATTTGCTATCGTGATCCACCGACAACGCCTGACAACATGCGTCAGCGCATTGTCAATGCATGTGCGAACATTACGGAAGGCGAACTACTCGCTGTTGAGGGGAATGTCGTTAGACGTATTGCCAAATGCATTGAGGTCGACGGACATAATTTTGAGTATTTATTGCATTAATGTGGTATTTACAGGTAATCACGTACTTTTTTTCAGTTCGTGAGTGTGGCATGCAGATTGAACGACAGCTGCCGAACCCCAGAACGTCTCATAGCAAAACAAAACTGATATAAAGAGAGATACATTCATAGCAAAACAAAAGTGATATAGCCTCACGGGGTAGCTGCGCAGTCTTATGCGCTTTGTCAGTGTCCGTGTGGCTCCCCCCGTCGGAAGTTCGAGTCCTCCTTCGGGCATAGGTGTATGTGTTGTCCATAGCGGAAGTTACTTTAACTTAGATTACGTAATGTGTAGGCTTAGGGACCGATGACCTCAGCAGTTTGGTCCCATAAGACCTTACCACAAATTTCCAAAATGTAATGAGATGCATCAAGAAGAAGAAAACGTTTCAGTCTATACGAGGAGCCCACCGAAATCCGTCTGCAAAAGACGATAATCAATAAGTAGGAAGGATTTTAATGTAGCCAAGCGCGGAAACAAGCACTGTAGGTGGTACAAACGCAGCGGACGCACAACGAAGAGCACGACGAAGGCAGATCGCAGTCTGGGGTCTTCCACTCGGCTCCCGAGAACTAGCCGAACCCACCACCGCGGCCGGTATACAGTGCTACCCACACACGGACGGGAGTCGCGGCAACAGAGGGCAGCTACGAACCAATCCACTGATCAGCCAGAACAATACGACCACTAACCCGTCCAGGTAATAGTAGCGTCACCTGCCGAGGAACGACTGCTAGTCAGACTCATACACGGTGCATGTAGTGTTAGTCAGCGTGCTGTCCGTGTGTAGAATGGGGAAGGCGCGTGATCTATCTGAGTTTTATCGAGGGAAGATTGTAACGGCTCGGAGGCTCAGCACAAGCATTTCATAAACCGTACGACTTTTCGGGTGTTCGAGGAGTGCTGTGGTGAGTGTCTTCAGCACGTGGATAAAGCAAGGTGAAACCACGTCCAGACGTCGTGGGGTTGGGGACCACCTCCCATTACACATGTCGGACGTCGTAGGCTGAGCAAACTGGTCAAACAGGACTGGCAGTGAACTGTGGCGGACTTTAATGTTAGACAAGATACAAGTGTGTCTGAACACCCAGTGCACCAAATACTCCTAATGATGGACCTCCACAGACGACGACCCATGCATGTGCCAACGTTAATACAACGACATCTGATTAACACCACGACTCGGCAACTACATATGAACTGGGCACGTGACCATCGGCACTGGACGTTGGCGCAGTGACGTAGTTTGCATGATCTCATGTTCCCGATACCAACTTCATTACGTCTGTGGGAGGCTTCGAATCCGTCTTCTTCGAGGGGAACAGCTCCTTGACGCCTGTGCTGCATTGTGGAAAAAATTGGCGGCGGCTCCATTTTGCTCTGGGGAACATTCACTAGGGCATTCATGGGTCCATTAGAGCTCGTGCAAGACACCATGACGGCCAAGGAGTATCGTACACTGGTTGCAGACTGCGTACACCCCTTCATGACGAACATGTTTCCCGATGGCAGTGGCATTTTTCAGTAAGATAATGCGCCATGTCACAAGGTCAGGAGTGTGATGCAGTGGTTCGAGGAACACAGTGGCGAGTTCCTGTTGATGTGCTGGCCCCCTAACTAGTCAGATATGAACCCGACTAAACACATCTGGGATGTGATTGAACGTGGTGGCAGACATGATACCCCCCACTCCCCCTAATTTACGGGAATTAGATGACTTGCGTGTGCAGATGTGATGTCAGCTCCCTCCATCGACCTACCAAGACCTCACTGCTTCCATGCCACGACTCGTCGCCGCTGTTATCCGTGCCAATGGTGGACATCCTGGCTATTAGCTAGGTCGTCATAGTGTTCTGGCCGATCAGTGTATCACCCCTTCCAGCTCAGAACATCAGTTAGGAGGGGTAACCGGATATGATGGAACGTTGCGCAGTAGAAAATTCTTTCTGTAGCGACTAATCAAGCCAGCCACATGCGCGAAAGACTTCTGCGGCGTGATTTGATTAATTTTCAAACCGAAAAAGTCATGTTGACAATGTCATAAGGCTAGAAAGTCGTGTTACTGTTAAAGACCACATTTTGTTATTACATATTTAAGAAAGCAACAGTCTACGTTTTAGTTGTTATACAAGCATATTATACAACATAAAAAAGGAGTAAATCATTTCAGTGTTTTGTGACTATTTAAAATTCGGGAACTAACAAAATGTTACTACGTTAAAAATGTACGTATAATTTGGTATTGCCTGTTCTGTCCTTGAAGTGACTCATGACATTCTTGTTTCTGTTGTGTTTGTTTATTTGTTATAGACAGATATAAACCATTTCAGGGCCTGAAGAGGTAGTACCAAACTATACTCTACAACAAAAACTGTAAAGGATCCAGAAGCTAAGGGGGATACGAAATGAAACTGCACACATTGAGAGGGTTTCTACGCTACTGGCCATTAAAATTGCTACACCAAGAAGAAATGCAGATGATAAACGGGTATTCATTGGACACATATATCAGACTAGAACTGACATGTGATTACATTTTCACGCAATTTAGGTGCATAGATCCTGAAAAATCAGTACCCAGAACAACCACCTCTGGTCTCAATAACGGCCTTGATACGCCTGGGCATTGAGTCAAACAGAGCTTGGATGGCGTGTACAGGTACAGCTGCCCATCCAGCTTCAACACGATACCACAGTTCATCAAGAGTAGTGACTGGCGTATTGTGGCGAGCCAGTTGCTACGCCACCATTGACCAGACGTTTTCAATTTGTAAGAGATCTGGAGAATGTATTGATTGGCCAGTGCAGCAGTCGAACATTTTCTGTATCCCGAAACGTCCGTACAGGACCTGCAACATGCGATCGTGTATTATCCTGCAGAAATGTAGGGTTTCGCAGGGATCGAATGAAGGGTAGAGCCACAGGTCGTAACACATCTGAAATGTAACGTCCACTGTTCAAAGTGCCGTCAATGCGAACTAAAGGTGACCGAGACGTGTAACCAATGGCACCCCATACCATCACGCCGGTGATACGCCAATATGGTGATGACGAATACACGCTTCCAATGTGCGTTCACCGCGATGTCGCCAAACACGGATGCGACCGTCATGGTACTGTAAACAGAACACTGGATTCATCCGAAAAAATGACGTTTTCCCTTTCGTGCACCCAGGTTCTTCGTTGAGTACACCATCGCAGGCGCTCCTGTCGGTGATGCAGCGTCAAGGGTAACCGCAGCCACGGTCTCCGAGCTGATACTCCATGCTGCTGCAAACGTCGTCGAACTGTTCGTGCAGATGGTTTTTGTCTTGCAAACGTCCCTATCTGTTGACTCAGGGATCGAGACGTAGCTGCACGATCCGTTACAGCCACGCGGATAAGATGCCTGTCATCTCGACTGCTAGTGATACGAGGCCGTTGGGATCCAGCATGGCGTTCCGTATTACACTCCTGAACCCACAGATTCCATATTCTGCTAACAGTCATTGGATCTCGACCAACGCGAGCAGCAACGTCGCGATACGATAAATCGCGATCGCGATAGGCTACAATCCGACCTTTATCAAAGTCGGAAACATGATGGTACGCATTGTTCTTCCTTACACGAGGCATCGCAACAACGTTTTACCGGCAACGCCGGTCAACTGCTGTTTGTGTATGAGAAATCGGTTGGAAACTTTCCTCATGTCAGCAAGTTGTAGGTGTCGCCACCGGCGCCAACCTTGTGTGAATGCTCTGAAAAGCTAATCATTTGCATATCACAGCATCATTTTCCTGTCGCGTAAATTTCGCGTCTTTAGCACATCATCTTCGTGGTGTAGCAATTTTAATGGCCAGTAGTGTAATATCACTGTGATAATTACAAAACAGTCAGACTTACAAAGAATTTGACAGTGCAGGTCGATATATCAATATGACGTTGCTCCCCATTTAGCATGGATACATCTGTGTCACAGAAACATCTTAAATAATTTTGATTAGTTAAATGAATAATATTCCTTCATTCTGTCCATGTTTCTAAGGAAATTCCATCTGCATGCGTACTTATTAATTGTAAGGGCAGTGCGTTGGGTATTAATGCCCTATAGGAACCTTGACAGTATCTGGAAACATTTAGAATTAATTGTAACAGTAATTTAGACATAAGTGATGCAAGGTGGCAGATTGAATGGAAGTCAATTTCGCACCTTACATGATATTTTATATGTCATAACAAGTAGATAAATATGTCACCCGACGTACTTTGGTTATAATGAGCAGATTTGCCTACCAAAATGTACAGTATGTGATGCAAAGGGTGTAAGTAGGCTGTTTATGTTGGCAACGTTACGTAGCGCTCTGTGTGAAAATCACTGGCTGTGCTGTGTGCAGTCTGTGGCTAGTTTGCATTGTTGTCTGCCATTGTAGTGTTGGGCAGCTGGATGTGAACAGCGCGTAGCGTTGCGCAGTTGGAGGTGAGCCGCCAGCAGTGGTGGATGTGGGGAGAGAAATGGCGGAGTTTTGAAATTTGTAAGACTGGATGTCATGAACTGCTATGTATATTATGATTTTTCAACACTATTAAGGTAAATACATTGTTTGTTCTCTATTAAAATCTTTCATTTCCTAACTATGCCCATCAGTAGTTAGTGCCTTCCGTAGTTTGAATCTTTTATTTAGCAGGCAGTAGTGGCGCTCGCTGTATTGAAGTAGTTCGAGTAACGAAGATTTTTGTGAGGTAAGTGATTTGTGAAAGGTATAGGTTAATGTTAGTCAGGGCCATTCTTTTGTAGGGATTATTGAAAGTCAGATTGCGTTGCGCTAAAAATATTGTGTGTCAGTTTAAGCACAGTATTGTATAATTGTTCTAAGGGAACGTTTCATATGTCGACCCTTAGCCGAGGATACCTCGCTGGAATCTTCTGATTTTTTCTTGTAGTTTGTGTAATTAGTGTAGAGTTTGTTTATTGCTAGCGCGTAATTGTAAAGAGAATCTCCTTTTCATTGTTGTACAGTAAAACAGTTGTGGCATGCATGTAGATTTGCAGCAAGTATTTCGCAGATGCAATTAACTAGATATTATTTTCAGTGCTATGTTAATGTGTTCTCTTATTTTTGCTCTTCAAATTGTGCTTTTCTGTGTTATCGTGTGAAATATTGTGACAATAATGGCGTGTGAAAAACGTAACACTAGGCTCCAAAGTAAACAGAGAAATAATAGTGACGACGAGCGTAGCTTACCAGCACCGCTGTGTAATGAATTAACAGACATTCAAAGTAGTAATTTGGTAACTGTGCATAGGGAAATGGAGCGGGCGTCAAATAATGGTGTAGACAGTGAAACAAGTAGTGAACAGGGAAGCATTATCGATCGATCGGTCGGCAACAGCTCGCCTCAGGAATCGGGAATGACAGAACACAATATTGCAAATACTGTAGACTCAGGTTTTGGGTTCTCACCGTTTTCTCAAATGAGTCAAGACACATTTTCCGCTTGTCAAAACGTGAATGTTGCCGGTGCAAATTCATTGCCGAAAAGCACTGAGGAACATGTTTCAGACACCAGTGCATTGTTATTACAATTAATGCAACAAATGTGACAAAAGCTTCAAAAGTTAGACACAATGGAACAAAATCAGAGACAAACACAGCAAAAGCTTCAAAAGTTAGACACAATGGAACAACACCAGAGACAAACACAGCAACAGTTAGACGCAATGGAACAAAATCTTCACACCACGCTAGAACAAACACGTGAAGATTTAACTACTGAGTTACATAAAATAGAATCTAAATGTCAAAAAGTCTGTAATGACGTAAAAACACAAATTTGTGAGCATTTCCAACCTATTTTTTCGCGTCAGGAAAATGCAGTACAGAATCACGAAGCAGCCATAAAAGAACTGCAAACTATTGTTCATGAAAATCATGAGACCTTGCAAGCTAAAATGGACTCAGTTGCATCTACCGAGTCGGTTACGCAACTTGCAAAAACTCAGGAAAACTTAAAGGACACAGTAGAAATACACATGGAGGAAATTAGTTCATTATCAGAGAAAGTAGTTGAACTTTCGGATCAGCTAAATAATTTATCTGAAGGTAGATGATAATCTGAATGACACAAAACCGGTAGTCTTTAATGACACAGAAGAGTGCGAACAAATTAGGAAATTCAAACAAAATCAGAATCAAATTAATACGCAACACCAAAGAGATATCCGGGAAGTACAAGATCAGCTAACACAGGTAATACAAGAATTACGTATTTCAGAGGCCACTCACGCTCCAATACGGGAAGAGGGACATAGAAATACGGAACAGCCACAAAATAATAACTCAGGGCACTTCGGAAATTATGAAAGAAATTGGCAAGGTACACCGAATTTTGAGATGGAACCGCCGAAACGACGTAAAAATGACCGACATGCGACTCGCTGACATGATGATTTTGACTATAAGCTGTTCATTACTACACGTAAATTCAAAACATTTAAGAATTCTAACAACGACATTCATCCACAAGCATGGCTCCATCAATTCTCTCATTGTTTTCCTCCCAACTGGTCATTAGAACACAGATTAGAATTTATGTGTGGCTACTTAGAGAATGAACCAGCTGTAAGAATGCGATCGGTCATTCACGATTGTCACAGTGAAGGAGAATTTTATCATGCCTTCCTCTCAGCATATTGGTCTCAAGCGACGCAAGACCGAGTAAAACATAGCAACATGATGATGAAACACTTTGAACAATCTGAATTTTCCAGTCTTGTCAAATATTTTGAAGACATGTTGCAGAAGAAGCAATACCTGTCAAACCCATACAGCCCTTCAGATCTCATCCGCATTTGCTTAATGAAATTGCCTGAACATTTAAGAAATATTATTTTGGCAGGACGTTGCAAAGACGACATTGAAGCTTTTCAGGGACTCTTACAAGAATTAGAAATTGACTCAGACAGTCGTGGGATGCGAAAACAGGAAAACAGCCACTACATGTCACATCCGTCACAATTCCGTGACGACAGAAACAATAACTGGACACGACAAGTCTATTCTTACAACGCAAATCGTGACCAAAACAGACACCACCCATATGACAACCACTGGCAGAGTAATAATAGTTACAGAGAAAGATCGCATTTCCGTAGTAATGAATATGACAGAGACTGCCATAGAGACAGACAATAGGGGAACAAAAACAATTATTATCAAGGGAGACAGAATAACTTAAGACGCAACAGTTCAGCGCGCAGTTACGATCGCGGGAGAAATTCTCCACCACATGACCGACAAACAAGAAACTATGTAAACTACGGACAAAACGACAGACCTGAATTCCATCAGAACTGGCGGGATTCAAACAGAGCAGGGCACTCTCGACAAGGTGAATTTGTAGAAGTTAGGTCTCCTAATCCCAATAACGACGCACGCCAACAAAGAGACAGACAATGACTCTCACCGCAGGCAGCCACGTGCGCCGGCTGGCTCAGGGAAAAATTACATAGACGCTAACCTTGAGAAAAATTTTAGCATTCTTTACCGATGTACCATATACCACATGATAATTCCACTGAAGCTGAAACTCTGCGTACTAGGAAGAGTAAAGGTTTACACCACATTTCACATGTAAAACCGTTTATTGAAAGATAATCTCCTTTTTAACTTTGTCTTTGCCATATAACTTTTCACTTTACATTACGAGTATGCTTTGTCAGACTTAGAATCTGTTAACATGCAACAATGTTCGAAGTTAAATATCCAGTCAAGAACCAAGAGAACTTATTTAAACAGAAATTACGAATGCATTGTTATAGTGAACAGATGACACAATGTTGTTATTTGTACATTCTTGCTTGTTAGTTGCACGATCACATAATGTCTATAAGGCTCACATACTTAGAACATATACCGGCACTGCTAATGAGATTTTCATTCAGCATTTTGGTTTACTTGAAAAGACATTCTTTATTTGAAGTACTTTCTGTGGGATTAAAGATGACTTAGCACTTGGTTTCTTTGACAGCTACACGATTGTATCACGATGCTACTAATGTGTGACACAATTTACATTGTTGCTTTTGTGCTGTATCTACTTTATATCTGCACAGTTTTTCTGAATTCTTCTGGCAAGTAAAACATGTTTTAGTAGTATCTTTTGTGGTATAGGTACAATGAGACAGCCTTTTTTGTAGCACAACAATACATTACAGCACAGTACTTTCTTCATCACGCCAATAAGCGTAATAACTAAGATATCTATATGGAAAGCATTTCACTTTTGTTTATAATGAGGTGAGTGCATTGACTTCAGCAGAACTTTGCTTACGGAGGACGATAACTACGACACTTCCACAGAATTATCTTACAGCAAGACGCACATTTAGCGCTACAGGAGACGCATTTGAGTGATTAATTTTGTACTTAAAACATTCATTTTTAAACATTTTTGAATTACAAAGAAAGTTTTCTGTGATACATGTCATTCCATTGCTGTAATCTCTAACACGTGAGGGTATAATTACATTAATCCTCAGGGGGGGTACACGCTTACTTTGTGTACCATGTGTGGCAAGCACAAGGATCCCTAGCTAATATGGTATTTGCTTATACAACTTTACACATCGGTAACATATTTCTCCAACACAGAATTACACAGCTATCTGATTATTTAACAGAGAAACAAAATTTTTTTTTATGTCAGTGACACATGTTTACGCAATTACACAGTTGGATAATTTCAAACTTATGAAATTATATTTTGTCTGTACTTTGTGAACTGTTCATATTTTTTTGGAACCATTGTGATACTATGAGAGCTTTGAATGATGTATTTGGTATGGGATCATGATTTTAAAGTACGTTTGAGGTAGATGACACGATTGAAATGAGCAGAGAAGTTTTTTTAGGTTTTGAAATTATAGGAGGAAGCTACGACGATTTTGAGAGTTGACTGAGGTGTTATGATGTTATTATTACGATGACTATGTGTATTATGCTGTTGCAGTATGTTTATGATTAATAAGCTGATGCTATATGAGTTATTTGAGTATGCTACGTATCTGTTATGATGAAATATTGAAGAAGTGTCGATGAATAAGGTAAGGAATAATGAGTAGTGCTTAGGGACTCTGGTTTGTGAAAAAGGTTGTTGGAAACCAAGAATCGTACTTTAAGAGTTATGAAATGTATGTAAATGCGTGAATGTATTACAATGCCGACGAAAATTTTTTGGACTCTGTTATATCAATAGGATTTTGTTTCTACAGATTTGTAACGCGAATTCTTGACCTGTGAAATATTTTTATATGAGACTGCCACTGTAGCGGAAACTGCTGTCGTAAATATTTCTGTAAGAAAGTTAAGTGACCACGTGCACGTAATGCGTCATGGGCACCCAGCTGTGTCAGACGCCTGGAGGAAAAGCCATTAGTGTGCGCCTTTTCAGAGGCACAGGTAGAAAAAAAATGGGAGGCCATATCCTCACTATTGACATTCCTTTGTAGAAAGCATCTAAAAGACGACACGCTCAAACATGAAAATATATGATTATACTGTGGAGCTCTTAATTTATGATATTTACTAAAATGCCTAATGAAACGATGAGAAACATTTGACGGCTATTGTCTTGCTAGTTGAGAGAAATGCCATATGGCTTGCTTTACGTATTTATTTACTCATTTTGTTTAATATCTAGTTTTTAGCTGCACTGCAGCATTGATTAAAATAAAAGTTAATAGATGTACTAATATAAATATTTTATGCCTACAGATCCAGTAAACAATTTTATGATCTATTCAAAAAAAAAACGAAGGAGCATAAAAAGACATTTCCGTTCACAGGAATTGCATACGGTATTTTCTTTTCAACTACTTGGTAATTTTTTTGGTAGAATAACTTCTTGTGGTGCACCACTTTAATTACATAGACATTAAGATGTGAATATACATTTCCCTTGTCTGCATTGTTGTCTTTAATGTAATATTTTTTCTGCTTGAGCTTTGTCATGTTTAGATATAAGTTATTGCATTTGCTGCTGCTGTTTGCCAGGCATAGTGCTACTGAATTTGACTTTGTATTACGCTGTTAAGCCAGTTTTACTACGGATTTATTTTTCTTGTTTGCTGCACAGTGCCTTATATTAGTTGTAGTATTGCAATTGCTTTGCCAATTTGAATTTTTTGTCATTGCAGTTTGTGTTAATTGTTTTGTGCTGCTGTATTGCCTCGTCCCTTTGTTTAGCATCTGAGCTCTGTAGATTTAAGTTAGCTTAAGAGGGGGTAGACTATATAAGAAACTAACTATGATGAATTGGAAGAAATGCATTGAGAAGCTATAAGAAAATGGTTTGGCCAAAAAAGTATTTTGAAAGAGGATATGAACCAAAAAAGTAGGGTTTAGGGACAACAGGTTTAGGTAGGATTTTCTTGGAAATAAATGATGAGGTAAGATAATGGAAAATAAATAATGAGGTAAGAAATGTGTGAACATATAAATACAGAAAGCATGCTTGGATAGAATTTTTTTGGTGGAAACAAATGTTGAAATAAGAGGAAAGATACATGGAATGAATTTTTGGGGTGGACTGCAGTCACACTGAAAACAAACCCTGTCCTGTATTTTTGTGTTATTACACTATGTGAATTTGTGTTTTTCCTGTCTGTATGTGTCTAGCTAATAAGATTTATGTTGTAGAATTTTTCTGATAATATGTTATTTTCTTTGTAAAGATGTTTAGACATTATTTATTCTGTTTTGTTTTGTTGCTCATGTGTGAAGCTGATGTTTCAAAAGTTATTCTGATCTTTTATGTAGGTACTTATAATTCCTGTAACACTGATGTATATGTTATTTCGATTCTTTTGTAAAGCCTTTATTACTACAAATCTTATATGTACTATTATGTTCTTTAATGATGTTTTCTGTATCTTTGTTATTGTATTCTTATGTTATAAAATTGTAATTGACACCAGTTCATCAAATTAAGTAACTTGCAAGGTACATTTCACTGTACACATTTCTGTTGGTCATAGTATATGGACACTATGTGAGAAATAGGGACTGATAGTGTTTGCACGAGTGTTAATAATTCAGCAAGGGACTGGATTACAGCATTGCTGGTTCTAAGAACATTTCAAAAAAAAAAAAAAAAATTGTGAGTGCACAAGTGGTGGTTCATGAACTTGCTATATTGTCCACAAGACTCTTCGATGGTGATTGTGCACCTGCACAGTCGCAACAGATGGCTGCTGGCCATCTCTACAAGGACTACAGTGTGTCTACACCTTTGATGACTCACCAACACCATTATTTCTACAAGGACTGCAGTGGGTCTGCACCTCTGGTGGCCCACCAATAACGTAATCTCTAACAAGACTCGAGTGGTCTGTTTTGTGATGTCCTACCTCTCAATATTCCTCAAAACTTACCTGTCAGCATGTCAAGAGTCAGCACTGTCTTTCCGTTGGAAGGACAACACTACTTCTTCAAGACTGCATGGAAATCCACTACTTCCGTGTGCATTGTCTTTTACTGCTCAGACTTTGAGAAAAGAAACGGCAGTTTTACTGTGACGAATGATCAGGACTGTCTTTATGGACTGTGAGAAAATTTTAGCTTTTGACCAACATTGTATCAATAAGTGTGTGCATTTGATTTCTTTGTTATTGTAATTATGAAAAATTTTATCAAATCATTATTGGCCACTGCCCAAAACAATTTGTAAAATTTTTTGTGGGGAGCATGGGGGCTATGTAAGTAGGCTGTTTATGTTGGCAACGTTACGTAGCGCTCTGTATGAAAATCACTGGCTGTGCTGTGTGCAGTCTGTGGCTAGTTTGCATTGTTGTCTGCCATTGTAGTGTTGGGCAGCTGGATGTGAACAGCGCATAGCATTGCGCAGTTGGAGGTGAGCCGCCAGCAGTGGTGGATGTGGGGAGAGAAATGGCGGAGTTTTGAAATTTGTAAGACTGGACGTCATGAACTGCTATGTATATTATGATTTTTCAACACTATTAAGGTAAATACATTGTTTGTTCTCTATTAAAATCTTTCATTTGCTAACTATGCCCATCAGTAGTTAGTGCCTTCCGTAGTTTGAATCTTTTATTTAGCAGGCAGTAGTGGCGCTCGCTGCATTGAAGTAGTTCGAGTAACGAAGAATTTTGTGAGGTAAGTGATTTGTGAAAGGTGTAGGTTAATGTTAGTCAGGGCCATTCTTTTGTAGGGATTATTGAAAGTCAGATTGCGTTGCGCTAAAAATATTGTGTGTCAGTTTAAGCACAGTCATGCATAATTGTTCTAAGGGAACGTTTCAAGGGATGACACTTGATTCGACGATATTAACACACCGAACCCAAATTCTGCATGTCAATGAGCAAAAGGTGATAAAAGCTGCTGGAAGAAACATTTAATCTGGGGGCAGATGCGAGTAGCGCCGTCAAGGTCCGAGTACAACAGAATGCTTCTAAAAGGGGTTGTTGACCTGTGGCGAGAGGGACAACGAATGCGACAGGCGATACATTGAGGGGAGCAGGAAGCGGCGTAGCGCTGCTTGCTACGGAGAAATTCTTTAGAAAGCTGCGTTGGGGAATTTCCAGATGGATACAAAGAGACCGGAGATGCAGTTGATCACGTGAAATGCTCGTGGTACATTCCTGATGCACGCGTGTAACTTTTAGGCGTCAGGAGCAGGCACAAGATGTCTGATTGGCTGGAATAAACATGGAAGGAGTAGAAAGGAGCGATATTTCGACGCAGTTTAAAGGTAGGCCCTTTGCGATTGGTAGAGGTAGTTTCCACAAGACGAAAGGAACGCTCCCATTGGACTGAAAAAGCCGTGACGTGAAGCACGAAAGCACACAGATGCGGGACAGTTTGCTACGAAAGACACAAGACCGAAAACTTCGGGGACTCTCGTCTGAACCAGCATCAGTTTTAGAACAGGGTGCATCACGCTCTGTACGATGCCAAAAGACGAATTTCGTGTGAACACTGCGTTCACTTTGGGTGACATTCAGCTAGAAATTATATGAAGAGTAGTTGAGCTCCAATAGCGGAGAAACTAAAAAGCCTATAGTTAACTGTTCTTGCGAGAACTGTGAGGGCATTGAAGCATAGAAGCTGCACCATCTATGCAGGTGTATATCGCCATATTTTGCAGACTAGGGATGAGTGCATGTTTTCTCACCTAACGTGAAACGTAGACAGTTTCAGCTGATAAAATCAGTAAAGATTTTGATTTCCTTTTTATAGGATTTTCAGAGGGCTAGAGCAGCCATGCAGCTGACAGCACATTGCAGCTAAAAGATAATTGCCGCTGGCAGAGGCGTAAACGTGTTGGTTCACCAGCTTGCGTCCACTGTGAACTCTAGCAACCTTTAGTAATCTTTAGCTCATCTTGTCACATAAACTAACCATCCTCCATAGACTTGACTTTCATCCTAAATAGTACCAAACTTAGAACCGGAATTGGATGATTTGTCGTAATATTAGCCAACTTTACGGGTTATAAGTAAGAAAAATCTTGTAGAGAACCTTTGACTTAAATTAGATATTGTTGTTTCGGCGTCATTTGTGCGCTTCAGTCCGGAACCGCGCTGCTGCTACGGTCGCAGGTTCGAATCCTGCCTCGGGCATGGATGTGCGTGATGTCCTTATCCTTAGGTTAGTTAGGTTTAAGTAGTTCTAAGTCTAGGCGACGGATGACCTCAGATGATAAGTCCCATAGTGCTTAGAGCCACTTGAACCATTTTTTGTCATTTCTGCTAAACAGGACGTAATGCGTTATCTTGACAACTGTCCTGACATTGTCATGTCAAAGTCTATGTAAATTCGTGTACTTCTTTGACAATAATTATAAAATTAAACAAATTGTGTACAGCTAAACACCGATGTGCTCTGTCTTAGAATAAGGGTCCACTCCTAACCCTAATCATTTATTCTAGTGACGCTAATGCACTTGCGAGGTGCCGGGGCTAGCAGTGTATTTAACACTAAATTCTAGAATCTACATATGTAAATGATGCTCTAAACCCCCCCCCCCCTTTTCTAACTCCGACCTTTGCTGTTGCACAAGGATTAAAAAATATACGCGAACTGACTGTAATCAACCCTGCAAGTGGAGTAGAAAAGAGTTTGGCACCTGCAATAATTTAATTTGATAAATAAGTTAAATAAACGAAGGTTTCATTAACATAGTGAGGAATGATAGGTTGGCTCTATCGATTAACAGAATGAAAGTTCTGTCCAAAATAACAATGTGATTTATTAAGACTAAACACAAAATATTAAACCAAAACACATGAAACATTTACAATACATCAAATTGGCTCAAATTGGATACTCATACAAACACTGTAAAGGTGAAGTTGTCCCTAAACTAGATTGTGAGGTTTAAGACGAAGTGGTATGTGGAGCCAATTCCTTGCTATTCAAATCATAAGAGAGACACACAACTAACCCAACATTAATTGCTGGTACTCAAGACATAACAAAGTTAGAAAAAGACGAACAGGCGCGCTCTGCTGAGCTCTGATTATCACCTAGGAAAATCCCTATCTGCCGATGCTGCGGACATACATTACCAAACTGTCTTCTGAACTGCCAGAACGCCGGCCGCGGTGGTCTAGCGGTTCAGGCGCTCAGTCCGGAACCGCGCGACTGCTACGGTCGCAGGTTCGAATCCTGCCTTGGGCATGGATGTGTGTGATGTCTTTAGGTTAGTTAGGTTTAAGTAGTTCTAAGTTCTAGGGGACTGATGACCACAGATGTTAAGTCCCATAGTGCTCAGAGCCATTTGAACCATGGCATGAGCCCCCTCTCATTGCCCCTACGCCATTTTAGATTGTAATTGGTGAGCGGTTAGCTCACTTAGGAGCAAGGTAGTGAGTCAATCGCCCAAGAACAATCTTACAAACTGACTCCACATGCCGCACTCTATAAAAGAATCACTGCAACCGAAAAATGGAGCTCATAGAGGGAGGATTATTTATGATGTAGCCAACTTCACCTTCTTAATATGGAACACTAACACTCACATCATACATCCATACCCAGGGAGCCCCTTCCAAACACCGATTCACACAGACATTCACGCTCTAAATATGGCCCGGGCATGTGAGCCAAATATGGAGCAGTTTATTCTTTACAATCAGAGTTGGAGTGCTCCGCAGTTAAATGCTCAAGATTTTACAACAATTTGAATCATGAAACTAACCTGAACTCACTCACACATGATACTATTTAAGTTAACAATCTCTTTGTGAGCTTTCAGAATCTAGTTACAACCTCCGATTCATTCTGTCTCCCTGCAGCAAGAATAACATTTACAAAATGTTCCCCGAACTGATGGTCCATTCACAATGACAGAGGTGGTATCTGCTTCAATTTATGGGGACTTCACGCACACTGTTTGCGTACACACAACAATAAATACAAAATACAAAAAAAAAACATGGTGTGGAGAACAATACAGTAATTTGTAATAAGAATTACAGTGTAAAACACAAACACATACAAGGTATAACATACATTACAAAAACAACACTAGAGAAAGAAATTTAAGAAAAAAAACAAGGTTCATGGGGCATCAAGTTGTGCGTGCACATTGCACAAAGTTCACGACTGTGCTGAGAATGAGGCACTAAATCACATTGTTAGAAATATTCGAAGCACTTCACAAATTCGACAGTACTGACATCTCATAGGGCTAAACGTCGGGTGTTGTTGCTACGTTGTTGCAACGGCAATAGGGTGTTCTGGAGCATCTGCAGTACTCAGTTGAGATTGCACCAAGACCTACGCATATGATCACGGCAGTATGGTAGGAAGACACAGTGATAGGCTCTCCTCACGTCGATTAATTGTCTCTGAGGTCTATTTGTTGGGATACATCACTAGTCTAGGTCTCTTCTCTCGCTGGACAGTACGTTTCCCAATATTGCAGTTCGACGAGGGATGATGGCACGTGGAGTGACTCCACAAGTGTGTGAGGTCATCCATACAGGATCGAACTAGGAGCGACGATTGCTAAAACTGCTCTCTAATAGAGAGGAAAAGTTAGAAATGAGACCATACATTTGTTAGTGTGGCATGATACTGCTTTGTGTATGCAGATCAGCCAATGCTAGTGAGTTGTAAAAACCCAAACAGGTGAGTATAGAGCGTCCCTTTCTGTCCTGAGGCACATGAGGCGCAGGTTCTGACACAATATGTGATCTTCTTCGTGTACTCACGACAACGTGGTCTGCCGCAGGGAATCCCTCCAAACGGCTGCCGCGTCTGGAGAGCTAGCAGGCTGTCGCGTGTGGGTCGCATGTCAGGGTCAACGGCCAGCCTCACTTTCGCTTGTGGACCGGCGAGGATCCCGCCTAATCCCTCAGGTATACGGCCCGGTGACTGTCAGCTTGCAGGACCGGACGCTCGCCCTCCTGCAGGTAGCCGAAGACCTCTTGTTTTAGCGCTGGCTGGCCTCTGCATTGCCACGATACCCGTCGTCTGCACAGTTCTGACAAAAATCTTATGCCTAACTTTTTCCCATGACCTTCTATGTTATAATAAATTTACATAATGACACATTGATGGTCTGTCATTTCAGACACTCTTATTTTGCTTTTATAGTTATTTATCTGTAGCTATCATTATAACATCTAATCTAGACATGTAAATAATTTATTTTGATATATGTGTAGAGACCGATCTCAGTATTGTACATGGTGTGTGATAACTGATGCTATGTAATGGATGAACAACTAAATGTGCGGGCCCGCACCAATATTACTATTACTTATATAGATCAACAGTAGACATGCTCAAGAATTAACTAGCATATGCCAACGATCTACATTCTATGTCTTCGGAATAAATTATGTTATTATGCAGGCTGAAGTTGTACTGAGCTATAAAGAACATGCAACTGGACACGTTGCACGTTCGCTCGCTGGTCGTCCCTCCATCTCGGGTCTGTGATTTGATGACATAATTCCTGTTACGTTGAGATGTCTCGCTGCTCGCCGCTACTGACGGCAGTGATGTGCGCACCGTACGACATGGCCTCCGAGTTCTCACTACGCCTCACTGAAACTCCAGAGACTGGGTTAGCCATGGCTATACAAGACAATAAATTTATAGTTGCAACTTCTTTTTCTATGTTATGCAGTATTCGCGATCAAAGCACACCTTTCCAGAGGCAATGTAATATGACCAAGCCAGGACTGGTTCCTGTTGAGGATTCAGTCGCCCAACACACGCCAGCTACACAGTATGTCACGAATATCCAAGTATAAGTCCCTGGTTATTCATCTGTGACAGTCACGAGCAGCACGCTAAATCCCCAACCAGCACATTGGCATGGTAGGTTTTATGCCCGCATTTCTCTCGTCTAGGGCACCATTGGAGTCAAACGCTCACAGGTTCACCCCGACTTGCAAGACAACGATGCTGGCGCAGCTCTGCAAAATACTATACTGCCCATATTCATCCTCGAAATCACGCAATATACCACAATCTTGCAGTGCACGACGCGTGCCTGCAAGCATTGTTATGAACGTCTCACGAACTGGTTGTGGCCGCTATGGAGCGTATCACGACTTCTCAGAACGCTTCTAAGAGCACGTTCTTGTATGCGCCCGTTTGTGCAATATCTCGTCACTCATCTTTATCCCTTAACATGGACACCAGATAGGAAAGGACAAAAACATTGCTCATGGAAAGGTAGTGCCTCTTATCGCAACGACAGAGGAGATCCCGAACATAGACAAAAAAGTTAACAGCAGAAAATTCTTATGCGAGAAAACGCAGCGTGTTAATACTTTAACAATCTTAATCTATTAATGCAACGATTATTGTTCCACGAAGAAAGGTTCATATGTTTGCCTATTCTACTATGTACACCACTTAAACTACTATTATTCCACGAACTTCTTTGTGTGAGAGAAGTGGTGGAGTCCTATGAACTAGCGCCAATCCCTTCTTAGACTCCCCCTCCTCTGACGTGCATTAGGATTTGGAGGTCTAATTTCAATCTCCTGGTTCTCCTATTGTCCTTGGTTTCGCTCTCTCCAATTACGGTCGCTTTGGCGTTCGTTATTCCTCCTCTCCCAGATTCCTTGTCTAGCATGACCCTATTCCCTGACGTTCTCGTTTCCGTGTCTTTGGTTTCCATAATCTTGAATTGCGTAACCTTGATTTCCGTAACCCTGGTTTCCTAACTGACGAGCGCGATTATGCGATCTGTTGTCGTCTGCCCTTGCTGGCCCATGGTATTTGTTATTTTGCGCCTTCTTCCTGTCCTTTGCGTCTTGTTTATGGAGGACTACTTCGAGTTCGCGCAATAGACTCTTGAATGCTTCTATATTAGATCCACACTTGCCGACAAGTGTCTGTTGATACCTAACAGGCAATTTGGAAAAACAAAATTTGATGATTTCTCCCTTGCTATATGGACTGTCTAAAAATTGATTCTTCTTGAGTAAATCATCAAAAAATTTGTTTGCGCTCCTTTGCCTGGACACTTCCAGTTCAGGACAAAATATTATTTCCTCTTTAATCTTGTCTTGCGTTTCCTTTGACCAGTAGATCCCCAGGAACGCATCAACAAATTCCTGATAAGTCCGACACGTCGCTGCCACACCCCGCATCTTTTCCGCGGCTTGGCCTTCGATGTGTCCACACATGAATTCTAATTTTGCCAGGGTTGGCCATGATGACGGTAATGAATTTGTAAACTGCATCACCCAGCTCTTCGGATACATCGACCCTCCATTTTCTTTGAACTTCTGGAATTTTAGTATCGACAGGAAGTGATTGTGATCAAAATCCTGTCTGATCCTCGCACTGGTGTTGTCACTCGTTTCCGATACTTGCACGTCTGCTGAGTGTCCTGTTCTAGCTTGCTGATAACTGTGATGTGCTACCTCTGTATCACAGTGGAAGTGGCAATCAGAATTCACTCTCCTAATTGGGCTATAATTATTGGAGCTATTACTCGCTGTTTCTGCGTGTGCATTGTTAGTTCCGCACTCGGTCATTGGGCTAGAGCACTGCGGGCTTTTCCTCGGAGACACAATTCTGTGTATTCCATCATTGGTATCCGAACGCGCAGTGGTCGTGTGCCCGTTTTGCTCTAGTTTTGCTATCCGACTCTCTACTTCTTTCATTCGTTTCGTGATGTTCGTAACCGCAATATTACCTTGGGTTTTTAAGAACGCTAGGGATTTTGAGTGGGCTTGTGTCGCACGTCGCAAGCGACCTGCAAGTTGAGAAGTTACTTTTGCGATTTTCATTGCCCCTGTTGCTGCCGTTTTGGCTAGGCCTGCTACTTTTTGTGCTACCATTGTCAATTGTTTTGCTTCTCCACATTCTTTCTTTATTGTTAGTAATTCCCCACGAATTTCCCCTATATGCGAAATTATTGCCTCTGTGTCCTTCTTACGCTGTTTCTCATCCTCTTCCTTCTCCTTCTTACGCTGTTCGTCAGCTTCTTCCTTCTCCTTCTTACGTTGTTTATCAGCTTCTTCTTTCTCCTTCTTACGCTGTTTCTCATCTTCTTCCTTCTCCTTCTTACGCTGTTCGTCAGCTTCTTCTTTCATTGATCGTAGGAAGCTCAGTATTGGGTTTACGTCATCTTTTTGATCCTCTTCAAACATGGGCGATGTAACTCTGGACACCTGGGCGCTAGAGCTCTGACGTGACCGAGCTGGCCTCTGTCTGCACTCGTTCGTTTGACTATAAACTTCTGCTACCGTCTCGACCTGTGTGCCTGTCTCTGTTCCATCCTCCACTTCACTATCATAATCACGGTCGCGACGTTGCTCTAAGATCGCGTCCAAATGACCTTCCTCATCAATGGCCCTGTCGTCCTGTGCTGCTAAAAATGTGCCCATCTCATCTCCAAACCTATCCTCGTCAGTAACCTGCCTCTAATCCATTATGCTATTCTCTTTTGTTTTAGTTTCACTCGATAATAGTCGTGCCTTACATCTCGTGATCATTCATGAAAAAACAAATTTATCTAAAATTCACAATATAAATCATCTACTCCCAATGTTTTTCCACATAGACATAAAATTTCAACAACGCCGTTCCAACGCTGTAACTACAAGCACGATTTGTTGTGGTACAGAAACTGCACACAAACCCGACAAAGTGTGATGAGGTACAGACACCACATCAAAGGAACACAGAAAAAATGAACAAAAGAATATATACACTGAAAACAAAAACTGTAATCATGCGCCGCTACTTAAAACTAAACACGGAACTACCAAAAAAAAAAAAAACTTGGGTATTAATCAATAAAAAATGAAGCAAAAAGATTCTGAGTGTCCCTACTACTAATAATACTTGCTTATCAGCGATTCACAGGAAAGATCCTGGCAGGGTCGCCATTTTATGCGAGGTGCCGGGGCTAGCAGTGTATTTAACACTAAATTCTAGAATCTACATATGTAAATGATGCTCTAAGCCCCCCCCCCCTTTTCTAACTCCGACTTTTGCTGTTGCACAAGGATTAAAAAATATACGCAAACTAACTGTAATCAACGCTGCAAGTGGAGTAGAAAAGAGTTTGGCACCTGCAATAATTTAATTTGATAAATAAGTTAAATAAACGAAGGTTTCATTAACATAGTGAGGAATGATAGGTTTGCTCTACCGATTAACAGAATGAAAGTTCTGTCCAAAATAACAATATGATCTATTAAGACTAAACACAAAATACTAAACCAAAACACATGAAACATTTACAATACATCAAATTGGCTCAAATTGGATACTCATACAAACACTGTAAATGTGAAGTTGTCCCTAAACTAGATTGTGAGGTTTAAGATGAAGTGGTATGTGGAGCCAATTCCTTGCTACTCAAATCATAAGAGAGACACACAACTAACCCAACATTAATTGCTGGTACTCAAGACATAACAAAGTTAGAAAAAGACAAACAGGTGCGCTCTGCTGTGCTCTGATTATCACCTAGGAAAATCCCTATCTGCCGGTGCTGTGGACATACATTACCAAACTGTCTTCTGAACTGCCAGAACACGATCTGGCGTACCGTAGGCGATGGCTGGTTGCTTCGACGTCCTCGACCGAAAGGCGGGAGCCGAATCCACACAAGAGCACCCGTACAGGCCGAACACAGAACATTCCCGCCCCCACGACAGTGGCCGTGGTTAAACGTTCCAATCAGCAACTCGAAAACCGGCGGAAAATTCCACCCCATTGCCGGAGCACTACCATTCCACCAATGGAGATTCTTGGCGCCAATTTCTGCGCTGATTTTGCTACGTCACGGAGCTATGCCCTAAGCAAGCCAATCACAGTTACTATTTTGCAGAAAGCGCGGGAATTTTCCCGCCACAACTGCCTGGGTACACAAGTCATTCCCATGCCTCGCTGGTAGCCCGCCAGAAAGTGTTTTCACTAAGTTTCTGCGAAGTAACGGAACCTCTAGCCCAGCCTCTACTTCAGGCCCCGGTGGGCGTGTCTCTTGACAATGTCGGCGTCTGGAAAGCATTCATTCGACTGCCTCACACACGTCGGCTTAACCCTCTCGAGATCAGTAGAGCCCGCCTGTCACCGGACCACCTGGGTGACGAGAGACGCTGCGTGGGAACTCCGCGTGTGAAGGAATAGCAGCTTCCCACCGCATGCAATTAGAGAGGTGAATCGTAAGATAGAAATATGAGAGGGGGCTCATGCCACCTCTCACACTCACAGGGTGTTTTTGCTGATGTCTGGTAAACATGAAAAAGAGACGACTGTCAGAGCGACTCAGAAACAGTATGTATTGTTTCTACTTATTACCGTTGTTATTAAAAAAAGTACAGCCAGCCCCCACCTTTCAATTGAGGTACATTGAATGCGACACTGCGCATGTGTGGCTTTCCACTTGGGTCAAGCTACAGTTTACGGTAAAACGTATACAGGGTGGTCCATTGATCGTGACCAGGCCAAATATCTCACGAAATAAGAGTCAAACGAAAAAACTACAAAGAACGAAACTTGTCTAGCTTGAAAGGGGAAACCAGATGGCGCTATGGTTGGCCCGCTAGATGGCGCTGTCATAGGTCAAACAGATATCAATTGCGTTTATTTAAATTGGAACCCCCATTTTTTATTACATATTCGTGTAGTACATAAAGAAATATGAATGTTTTATTGGACAACTTCTTTCACTTTTGATAGATGGCGCTGTAGTCACAAACATATGACCCACAATTTTAGACGAATAGTTGGTAACAGGTAGGTTTTTTAAATTAAAATACAGAAGTAGGTACGTTTGAACATTTTATTTCGGTTCTTCCAATGTGATACATGTACCTTTGTGAACTTACCATTTCTGAGAACGCATGCTGTTACAGCGTAATTACCTGTAAATACCACACTAATGCAATAAATGCTCAAAATTATATCCTGTCAACCACAATGCATTTGGCAATACGTGTGACGACATTCCTCTCAACAGTGAGTTGTTCGCCTTCCGTGATGTTCGCACATGCACTGACAATGCGCTGATGCATGTTGTCAGGCGTTGTCGGTGGATCACGATAGCAAATATCCTTCAACTTTCCACACAGAAAGAAATCCGGGGACGTCAGATCCGGTGAACGTGCGGGCCATTGTATGGTGCTTCGGCGACCAACCCACCTGTCATGAAATATGCTATTCAATACCGTTTCAACCGCACGCGAGCTATGTGCCGGACATCCATCATGTTGGAAGTACATCGCCATTCTGTCATGCATCTTGTAGTAACATCGGTAGAACATTACGTAGGAAATCAGCATACATTGGACCATTTAGATTGCCATCGATAAAATGGGGGCCAATTATCCTTCCTCCCACAATGCCGCACCATACATTAAACCGCCAAGGTCGCTGATGTTCGACTTGTCGCAGCCATCGTGGATTTTCCGTTGCCGAATAGTGCATATTATGCCGGTTTACGTTACCACTGCTGGTGAATGAAGCTTCGTCGCTAAATAGAACGCGTGCAAAAAAATCTGTCATCGTCCTGTAATTTCTCTTGTGCCCAGTGGCAGAACTGTACACGACGTTCAAAGTCGCCGCCATGCAATTCCGGGTACATAGAAATATGGTACGGGTGCAATCGATGTTGATGTAGCATTCTCAACACCGACGTTTTTGAGATTCCCAATTCTCGTGCAATTTGTCTGCTACTGATATGCGGATTAGCCGCGACAGCAGCTGAAACACCTACTTGGGCGTCATCATTTGTTGCAGGTCGTGGTTGACGTTTCACATGTGGCTGAACACTTCCTGTTTCCTTAAATAACGTAACTATCCGGTGAATGGTCCGGACACTTGGATGATGTCGTCCAGGATACCGAGCAGCGTACATAGCACCCGCCCGTTGGGCATTTTGATCACAATAGCCATACATCAACATGATATCGACCTTTTCCGCAATTGGTAAACGGTCCATTTTAACACGGGTAATGTATCACGAAGCAAATATCGTCCGCACTGGCGGAATGTTAAGTGATACCACGTACTTATACGTTTGTGAGTATTACAGCGGCATCTATCACAAAGCGAAAAAAGTGGTCAACTAAAACATCCATATTTCTTTACGTACTACTCGAATATGTAATAAAAAATGGGGGTTTCTATTTTTAAAAACGCAGTTGATATCCGTTTGAGCTATGGCAGCGACATCTAGCGGGCCAACTATAGCGCCATCTGGTTTCCCCCTTCAAGCTAGACGAGTTTCGTTCTTTGTAGGGTTTTCGTTTGACACTTATTTCGTGAGATATTTGGCCCGGTCACTATCAATGGACCACCCTGTATATTCATGAAAATGGAGGAACAGAAAGTATGGAAAGTAATGGAAAACTGCGAGGATTACGAGAAGCTTATAAAAGTATTAAGCTGTGTTTTGTCGTGTAAGATTAGATCAGGATGTCGAGCTAGGTGTTTGTTGATTTGCAGGGCTTGCAAGAGACTGAGCCTTTAGGCCTTTGTTTGCTAAGTAAAGGACATTGAACTGCGACTGGTAGTTGTGACCCTCACTCAGTACCTGCTCAGCGAATGTAGAGTCATAATTATGCAACATCCAGTTGCGTTCATGTTCAGCCATCCTAGTTGATACATCTCTGCCTGATTGACCGATATAAAACTTATAACAATCGGGACTAGTAATTCTGTACACTCTAATGTTGGCGGCCGGCCGGAGTGGCCGTGCGGTTCTAGGCGCTACAGTCTGGAACCACTGGACTGCTACGGTCGCAGGTTCGAATCCTGCCTCGGGCATGGATGTGTGTGATGTCCTTAGGTTAGTTAGGTTTGAGTAGTTCTAAGTTCTAGGGGACTGATGACCACAGCAGTTATGTCCCATAGTGCTCAGAGCCATTTGAACCATCCACTGTTGGCTAGTAATTGTATTTTACCTTTACCATTGAAAATACACTGGGCTGTGATGTTTTTCACGCAGTAGGAGATCCTATAGTTGCAAGTTTTCAGTGTTGTCTGTGATACCTGACCTAGGTAAGGTATAGTAAATCATTTCTTGAAGAGATTGGAAGGGGCAGCATTTGGAGTGTAGAGGAGAGGCATAATTTTCACTTTTTGATTCCTATGCAAGATATGGTCAAACAGGACAGTATCATAGCCATTGGTAGAGGTAGGATATCTTATTGTATCCAACTCTGCTTGGAAATCCTCTTTGGACATGGAAATAGATATGAGGCAGTGTGCCACTGAGTGGATGTGAATGGAGCTTTATACTACGGATTTTTTGTGCGTCCCTTAATGGCGTAAATGGTCTCGATTCCGACATTTTCGACCGATACTCCAACATATGCCTACTTACCACTGCTGTTTACAGTAAATCTTAATAAAAAAAGAAAAGCTACAGAAAAATCAAAACTTTTCATTGGATTTCATGAAAAAAGTGTTCGACAATGTCAAATGATGCAATATGTTCAAAATACCGAGAAAACAGAGGTAAACTATAGGGAAAGACGAGTAATATACAATACGTACAAGAGCCAAGAGGGAACAATAAAAATGGAAGACCAAGAACGAAGTGCTCGGATTAAGAAAGGTGTATGACAGGGAATATTCCTCAGCCCCAACTTTTCAACGTAGACATCCTAGAAGCAATGACGAAAATAAGAGAAAGGTTGAAGAGTAGAATTAAAATTGAAGATGAAAAGATATAAATGATAATATTCCCTGATGACATTGCCATCCTCGGTGAAAGTGAAGAAGAATTACAGGATTTTTGAAAGGGGTGATAGTAAATCGAAGAAAGTCTAAAGTAATGAGACGTAGCTGAAATATAACACTGAGAAACTTAACATCAGGGCTGGTGATCACAAAGTAGACGAAGTGAATTAGTTCTGCTACTTAGGCAGCAAAATAACTTGTGACAGACAAAGCAAGGACATAAAAAGCAGAGTAGCACTAGCAAAACGGGCGTTCCTGCCCAATAATGTACGTTTGAAGCTCAGCATTGTATGGTAGAGAAACATGTCCCGCGGGAAAACCGGAAGAGAAGAGGATCGAAGCATTTGAGATGTGGTGCACTGATAAGGTGAGGAATGAGGGGGATCTACGGAGAATCGCTGACGAAAGGAGTATATGGAAGTAACTTACAAGAAGAAGAGACAGGATAGTAGGACATCTGTTAAGACATCATAGAATAACTTTCATGGCAATAGAGGGAGCTGTAAAGGCCAAAAACTGTAGAGGACGACAGAGACTGGAATACATCCAGCAAATAACGGAGTACGTAGGTTGCAAATGCCACTCTGAGATGAAGGGGCTGGCGCAGGAGAGGAATTTGTGGCGGGCTTCGTCGAATCAGTCAGAAGACTGATGACTGAAAAAAAGAGACTATGACTGTGTACTGTCCATGCCATCTTCATCTTCACCGATACAAGGGTTTTCGACTGTTGCTGTGTCCAGTACATTTTGCATTTCTTTCCTCTGTCGCAAACTTCTAGCACGCCACCACTCAGCAAACACTGTGATTTTCGAATTATGGCATAGTGTTAAAACAGGTTTCTCTGTGTAGTACAATTCCGCTTGCTGTATACTCCCAAATCAACTACACTACTGGCCATTAACATTGCTGCACCACGACGATTACGTGCTACAGACGCGAAATTTAAACGACAGGGAGAAGATGCTGTGATATGCAAATGATTAGCTTTTCAGAGGTCGGATTGTAGCCATCGCGATTGCGGTTTATCGTATCGCGACATTGCTGCTCGCGTTGGTCGAGATCCAATGACTGTTAGCAGAATATGGAGTCGGTGGGTTCAGGAGGGTAATACGGAACGTCGTGTTGGATCCCAACGGCCTCGTATCACTAGCAGTCGAGATGACAGGCATCTTATCTGCATGGCTGTAACGGATCGTGCAGTCACGTCTCGATCCCTGAGTCAACAGATGGGGACGTTTGCAAGGCATCAGCCATCTGCACGAACACTTCGACGACGTTTGCAGCAGCATGGACCATCAGCTCGGAGGCCATGGCTGCGATTACCCTTGACGCTGCATCACAGACAGGAGCGCCTGCGATGGTGTACTCAACAACGAACCTGGGTGCACGAAAGGGAAAACGTCATTTTTTCGGATGAATCCGGGTTCTGTTTACAGCATCATGATGCTCGAACCCGTACTTGGCGACATCGCGGTGAACGCACATTGGAAGCGTGTATTCGTCATTGCCATACTGGCGTATCACCCTGCGTGATGGTATGGCGTGCCATTGGTTACACGTGTCGATCACCTCTTGTTCGCATTGACGGCACTTTGAATAGTGGACGTTACATTTCAGGTGTGTTACGACCCGTGGCTCTATCCTTCATTCGATCCCTGCGAAATCCTACATTTCAGCAGGATGATGCACGACCGCATGTTACAGGTCCTGTGCCGGCTGTTCTCGATACAGAAAATGTTCGACTGCTGCCCTGGCCAGAACATTCTCCAGATCTCTCACGAATTGAAAACGTCTAGTCAATGGTTGCCGAGCAACTGGCTCGTCACAATACGCCAGTCACTACTCTTGATGAACTGTGGTATCGTGTTGAAGCTGGATGGGCAGCTGTACCTGTACACGCCATCCAAGCTCTGTTTGACTCAATGCCCAGGCGTATCAAGGCCGTTATTAAGGCCAGAGGTGGTTGTTCTGGGTACTGATTTCTCAGGATCTATGCACCTAAATTGCGTGAAAATGTAATCACATGTCAGTTCTAGTATAATATATGAATACCCGTTTATCATCTGCATTTCTTCTTGGTGTAGCAATTTTAATGGCCAGTAATGTACGAATTTACTCGTGTATTCTTCGTATTGCACTGTACTAGTGCAATAAGTAAAAGTTTATCCATTGTAATCCTGCCTGCAGTTGCCACTTCAAAAGCCAGTGACGTGTCAGAGTCGCTGCAGACGACACTGAGCCGACAGCCCCGGCTGCAGGGGGCCACGCAGCTGACGGCAGACTACGGCCGGCCACTACCCGCCACGCCTACTTCATCGCGTGCGTCTCTACGAATCACGCGATCCTATTTCTCGCCCCCACCCACGGCACCCCCTTTTCCGTTATATTCGGCCGACTTCCGTAGCGGCCGCCGGCCTCCCCATCGCTGCGCACAGATAACCTTATCTCCGAGGAAACGCCTGGGGATTTATCACGGCTAATTGGACGCGTCATAAATACACCGTTAACTGGGCTGCGCTCGCTTACAGCGGCCGGGATTTATAATTCGTAATTTGCGGTTCCGAAATTACGCGGCGCGGCCATCCGTTTTCATTAGGCGGTCCGCGCGGCGACGGCGGCTGCCCGACCGGCCGGCCGTCCGTTCCAGGAGTTCAGAAAAAGTTCGCCGCCCTCGTGGGCCACACAACTCGCGCCACGCTTAAGCCGTCCTCTCGCGGGACTCAGAAACGCACGTGGACGATGATCGAGGCCACCGAGTAAGACAGGCCGCTGCGTGTGCGTCACACCACATAACGCTGCTGGTCTTACGAGAGCCAGCAGTCGTCCAGCTAGTAGTTATTTCAGAGCACTTTAATAAGCCTTAACTGCACGTTTAAATGCATGCAGAGTCCCAGTAGCACAAGGCAAAATTAAAACGTTCAGTGGGCACCATTTCACTGACGTACTGATTTCCCCCTTGCTCTGCGCGGAGACGAGCGTTCCCGAAGTATGGCGGACAAGCCGATTAGTTTGACTTGGCAGGTTCGTTGTGGAGCCCATATTTCTCGTCGGCCCCGGACAAGGATCTAGTGACGGACCGCGTAGAATTCCACCTTCCACTAGGCTGCGCAGCATTATTTTGCCTGTCAGATTTTTGCCACGTCCAGGGGAACGCGGTTGGTGACATCCACTAGCAGTCTTCGTTGTTACAGCTCGTAGTTCCAATTGATCATAAACAATTGGGGTATAATCTGGTTTGATATATCTATCTTCCTTGAGATGAGTTTTCTTTAATAATTAGTTTAACGGTGCTGCACCGCCAAGTTTAACCCTGTATTAGCATTTGCGGATAGTTAAGATTTCAAGATTTTTGGTTTAAACCTAGCTTTTCCTTACTGTACAGTTTTTGCAACAAATTCTATTTTTTATGAGTAACGTTGACCTCAGATTGTAATGTATACCCTACATCAACAAATAAATTAGGTTCATTATAAGTGATCCATTTAACTTATTTCGCTCTACGTCATGACTTTGAACAGGCGACCTTTCTTTATTGAAAATCTTATAAATATGTTCAGTTACAATGGAGTTACAATGGCATATTTTAATCTGTGCCAGCGATCTCCCTTGCAATACAGGTGCACGCCACTTCGATCAATTTGAGGACTTTTGTCCGGAAAGATCTGCATGAATGAATAGCTTTTTGAAGGCTTGAAATCGCTGGGTAAGCGATAAACATTCATATTTCTTTACGGTACTACACGAATATGTAATAAAAAATGGGGGTTGAATAGATAAGTGACAGCAGATCCAGTAGGTCAGGAAGGCATGTTGTGCTGCTGAGGCGACAGTACACCACGGAACACCAGTGTGCTCTCGTCCAGCAATTCTGCCAGTACTGGATCAGGGGCTTGTTGGCCTGCGGACGGTTGTTGCCACAGCTGCGCTGCTGCATAGTCGAATGGGAGCAGGTCCAACAGATCGGGAAGACGTTCTGTGGACACTGGCTGCTGCTGCTGAGGCAATAGTATGTCGCAGAACACCTGACAGTACTCGTCTGTAACAACAATAACAAATCTCCGAGTATCATGGCTTATGGATAATTTACAGGCAGCAAATAACGACGCTCATGTGGAGTGGAGATGATGATATCAAGGCCATGGTGCAATTGTCTGGATGTGATGATGTCAGAATTCGTTTAATGCTGATGTGTAAAAATATAAAAACTACAATTTCCCTAGCATTTGTTACTGACTTCGAAAATTCTGCGGATGCTGGTGCTGATTAAATCAATTCAAAGAATGTTGATGCTAATGTCAGCGATTTGGGCTTGTACCCGCAGTGGTCCTCTACTGCAGTCGAACTAGGGACCTTTGCCTTTGGCGGGCAAGTGTCCTCTGTTCGAGTATCGGTCCGACACATAGTGTTCATCTGACATGAAATTTCATATCAGCGCACACTCCGCTGCAGAGTGAAAATTTCATTCTGGAAACATGCCTCAGGCTGTGGCTAAGCCATGTCTCTGAAATATCCTTTCTTCCAGGGTGCTATTATAGCCAGGTTTGCAGAAGAGCATCTGTGAAGTTTGAAAGGTAGGAGACCCGGTACTGGCGGAAATACAGCCGGGAGGAGGGCCCGTGTGCCATGCTTGGATTGCTCTGTTGGTAGAGCACTTGCCCGCGAAAGGCAAAGGTCCCGAGTTCGACTCTCGGTCTGGCACACAGTTATAATCCGACAGGTCGTTTCAAAAGGAATACTCATGGCAAATCCATTTTGACGTCAAGAGTTTTCTGACGAGCAGTTCATCAACTACTTCCGTTTGGACCGGAATCAATTACTTGCGGTTCACGATCTTGTGCGGAAATGCAATGGAAATGAAGTATTTTCTGCGTTCTTGAGCTGGAGGACTGTGAGTTTCTAGGAAGGACACCGCAGTTCGCGAAATGACTTCAAATACTTTACCTCGGATGAAATGTTGACTTGTTGATGGCATTGAACCTTCCCCTTTGAATGTAAACAATGACTGTGCTGGTAAAATTCTACGTTATTTGATACCGAAACAGCTGAGCAAAACTGAACGTACTCAGACAGTTCTCTCTTTACTTATTCTGATCATCACTAAACTGACACACAACATTTTAGCGCAACGCAATCTGACTTTCAATAATCCCTACAAAAGAATGGCCCTGACTAACAATCACCTACACCTTTCATGAATCACTTACCTCACATAAATCTTCGTCACTCGAACCACCTCACTAAATAAAAGATTCTAACTACTGAAGGCATTAACTACTGATAGAGATAGTTAGCAAATGAAAGTTTTTGATAGAGAACAAACACTGTATTTACGATTATAGTGTTCAAAAGTCAGTTAATGACATCCAGTCTTATAAAATTTCCTTTTTCTGACGAAAACACGTCCAGATCGTCCGCTCATAGTAACCTCTCAAAACTCTGGGACCTCTCTCTCTACATCCACCACTGCTGGTGGCTCACCTCCAACTGCCCAACGCTACGTGCTGTTCACATCCAACGCTACACCAGCGAATATTACAACAATGAGTCCAACCAGCCACAGAATGCACACAGCGCAGTCAGTGATTTTCGTACAGAGCACTACGTGGCGTCACCAACATAAAAACCTAAACAGCCTACTTACAGCATTTATTAAGTTGCTTTGTACATCGACTTATGCTGAAGATTAGATGGGTGGATCGGATAGCTCTAGAATAGATACTGTTCGAATCGGGAAGACGATTTATGAGCAAAAGAAGTGATCCATTGATAGCACACATCATGAGGCTAGGAATAGCCAGTCTGATAATGGAGCGAAGCGTCGATGTAAAAACTGCTGTGGGAGGTGTAGGCTTGACTACAGTAAGCAGGTTCAAATGGATGTAAGTTGCGGTAGCTGTAGGCTCTGCAGAAGAGATGAAGGGACTTGCACAAGATAGACATGGGTGGAGTGTAGCGTCGAACCAGTCTTCAGACTGAAGGCCACGAACACTAGGGTTGCTGTTGCTTATAAAGCGACACGTGCAGCTGATGGAATCTGCGTCTTGTACCTTCAACACGCGGCCATTTATCAGGCCAGATTTAAGGATACTCGAAATCCTCGCTGCATCTCCTCCATGCAATTGCCCCTTCAGCCTAGGAAATGATAGTCCATGGATAAGAAAAATGCTATCTGTTTCCACACTGAAGCCAAAAGTCCATCATTCGCATCTGCAGATGTTAAAATGTTGTAAATCGCTGTTCGCAGCTCGTGGTCGTGCGGTAGCGTTCTCGCTTCCCGCGCCCGGGTTCCCAGGTTCGATTCCCGGCGGGGTCAGGGGTTTTCTCTGCCTCGTGATGACTGGGTGTTGTGTGTTGTCCTTAGGTTAGTTAGATTTAAGTAGTTCTAAGTTTTAGGAGACTGATGACCATAGATGTTAAGTCCCATAGTGCTCAGAGCCATTTGAACCATTTGTAAATCGCTTGGTCCTTCTGTATGCCAAAGCTGTGACAGTGGGATTTTTGTCTGCTGAAGTGCTTGCAATTTACATTTCGTAGACAATGAATGCAGAGACCGATCATGCCCACGTTTTAATACAGTATAGACTCTTATATTTCACATATGTTCCTTAAGTTACAACTTTCTGTCGTAATTACGTAAACAGATTTAGTGAGTTTTCTGCTTTATATTTTGTCAACATTGGTAAGTCAAATGCAGTCGTGGTATTTGTTGCCGCATGAGTCATGTTCTTAAAAATTCGTCTGAAAATTCGTTTGTGATATGGTCATCAATGAACCACAACATCAAATCATATCAAAGTGATACACTTTTCTTTGTCTATTCCGAAACAAACTTTACAGAAGCATTGGTAAATTCTTATTCTTATAAGTAACATTGTTACCTCATATGTGATACACGGACAGGAGTGAGGTCATGATGAGAATATTCCAGCGGATGGAGTACCCTTGAATAGCCTTCATGCGCCCTTGTAACAACTATTGGTAGTTACGTAAGTGACCTCTCTTAATGCACGCGAAACAGAATGACTCCAGGCGCGGACTCAGGATTGCCTTCAGCGGGGGTTAATAGTTTCATACTTCCTCCTGCTCGTCCCTCTCTGCTCAAAAGAAAAATTTCTGTCACCACCACTTTTAACGTAACGCAGATCGCTAGGTCTGTAATAGCAACAAAATATATAAAAACTGATATAGCTAAGAGAAGCGGGATACTACATTCTAGCAATACCACAGAGAAGATGTCAAACCCAGCTGCAGATGTCAAAAAAAGAAAGCTGAAGTTCTGTGGGCAAATCAGCAGGCTACCACCAACAAAACTTACCAACAGAATTCTGACACACATGGAAGGGATCAAGTTGTCAGTACCATGAATCACACAAGTCAACAATATCACTGATCACACAAGTCAACCTTGACCTAGAGGAAAGCACGAATCAATCCAATAGAAGTTCGAGACAGGTCAAGAATGAAGTCCGAAAGAATACTCAATTGAGACAGAATGCTTTGCGTGCTCCTACAGGATCTCGACGCAAATAATAATAATAATAATAAGTTTACATTGGTTCAAAAAAATGTTCAGATGTGTGTGAAATCTTATGGGACTTAACTGCAAAGGTCATCAGTCCCTAAGCTTACACACTACTTAACCTAAATTATCCTAAGCACAAACACACACACACACCCATGCCCGAGGGAGGACTCGAACCTCCGCCGGGATCAGCCGCACTGTCCATGACCGCAGCGCCCTCAGACCGCTAGGCTAATCCCGCGCGGCTTTACATTGGTGCTTACTCCATCGCTTTAGCTTAACTTGCAAGGCAGTAATTCAGAAAAATCCACAATTTTAAAAGCATTTGCCGAAAAAATTGGGAACTTATGCTCTTAATTTAAGAACTTTAATAACAATAAACTCTCACAAGTTTGACAATGTGACAATTTAAAATCAAAATGTGCAATGATCTTTATCAGTATTTCAGTTAGCAGTAGCATTGTGCGTACTCTGGCTATGTCAGTCCGTAAGTGAGACGAATCATATTTTTTTCGTTCGTTTCCTCCACAATTTGAATAAGTCAGTTTTGGTGTTAGTCTTTTCATTTAATGTACCCGTCTTACTCGAAAATCCATGAATTCACGAACCGTGTCAAGTTTGTCATTGAGAGCAGGTATGGTCAGCCAATGAATGGCCGTCATTACTTGGTTCAAATGACTCTGAGCACTATGCGACTTCACTTCTGAGGTCCTCAATCGCCTAGAACTTAGAACTAATTAAACCTAACTAACCTAAGGACATCATACACATCCATGCCCGAGGCAGGATTGGAACCTGCGACCGTTGCGGTTGCTCGGTTCCAGACTGTAGCGCCTAGAACCGCACGGCCAATCCGGCCGGCGTCATTACTTAGCTGGCGGTTAGCCCACAATAGCATCCATGTGGGCTGACACTCAGGCAGGCAACTGAAAAGTGTCCTGCGTTAAACATAGCTTGTCGTTTTATAGAACCCCTTTTGTGGTTGTTAATTCAAATACGTTCATAGGATTTACCATTGTGGAAAAAGTGTTCGACGAAGTAAAATGGTGCGCGATGTTCGAAATTCTGAGGAAAATAGGGGTAAGCTATAAGGAACGACGGATATTATACAATATGTGCAAGTACCAAGAGGAAACAATACGAGTGGAATACCAAGAACAAAGAACTTGGATTAGAACGTGTGGAAGACAGGGATATAGTCTTTCACCCCTGCTGTTCAGTCTGTACATAGAAGAAGCAATGACGGAAATAAAAGAAATGTTGAAGAGTGGGATTGAAATTCAAGATGAAAGACATCAATGATAAGATTCATTGACGGCATTGCTATCTCCACTGAAATTGATGAAGAATTACTGGACGTGTTGACTGGAACAATCTAATCAGTACAGAAGATAGCTTGAGAGTAAATAGAAGAAAGACGAAAGTAATGAAAAGTAGCAGAAACGAGAACAGCAAGAAAGTTAACATCAGGACTGTTGATCACGAAGTAGATGATGTTAAGAAATTCTGCTACCTCGGCAGCAAAATGACGGACGGAGCAAGGAGGAGATAAAAAAATCAGAATAGCACTATCAATAAGGGCATTCCTGGCCAAGAGAAATGTACTGATATCAGACATAGGTCATAATACGAGGAAGAAATTTCTGAGAATGTACGTTTGGAGCAAAATATTATATGGCAGTGAAACATTGACTGTGGGAAGACAGGAATAGAAGAGAATCGAAGCAGTTGTGATATGGCACTACAGAGGAATGTTGAAAATTAGGTGGACTGATAAGATAAGGAATGAGCGGGTTCTCTGTAGAATCGTTGAGGAAAGGAATATATCGAAAACATTGACAAGAAGAAGGGACACTGTCGTAGAACATGTGATAAGACATCAGGGAAGAACTTCCGTGGTACTAGAGGGAGGTGTAGAGGACAAAAACTGTAGAGGAAGACAGGGACAGGGATAAATCCGGCAAAGAACTGAGGTCGTAGGTTGCAAGTGCTGCTCAGAGGCGAAAAGGTTGGCGCAGGAGAGGAAATCATGGTGGGTGACATGTAACTAGTCAGAGGAGTGATGATACGAAAAAAAAGTGAGATACTTGAAAACTGATAAATGTAAAAACATTGTAATACTTCACTACTAAATAATGACAACAGCAGAGGACTACACTCCTGGAAATTGAAATAAGAACACCGTGAATTCATTGTCCCAGGAAGGGGAAACTTTATTGACACATTCCTGGGGTCAGATACATCACATGATCACACTGACAGAACCACAGGCACATAGACACAGGCAACAGAGCATGCACAATGTCGGCACTAGTACAGTGTATATCCACCTTTCGCAGCAATGCAGGCTGCTATTCTCCCATGGAGACGATCGTAGAGATGCTGGATGTAGTCCTGTGGAACGGCTTGCCATGCCATTTCCACCTGGCGCCTCAGTTGGACCAGCGTTCGTGCTGGACGTGCAGACCGCGTGAGACGACGCTTCATCCAGTCCCAAACATGCTTAATGGGGGACAGATCCGGAGATCTTGCTGGCCAGGGTAGTTGACTTACACCTTCTAGAGCACGTTGGGTGGCACGGGATACATGCGGACGTGCATTGTCCTGTTGGAACAGCAAGTTCCCTTGCCGGTCTAGGAATGGTAGAACGATGGGTTCGATGACGGTTTGGATGTACCGTGCACTATTCAGTGTCCCCTCGACGATCACCAGTGGTGTACGGCCAGTGTAGGAGATCGCTCCCCACACCATGATGCCGGGTGTTGGCCCTGTGTGCCTCAGTCGTATGCAGTCCTGATTGTGGCGCTCACCTGCACGGCGCCAAACACGCATACGACCATCATTGGCACCAAGGCAGAAGCGACTCTCATCGCTGAAGACGACACGTCTCCATTCGTCCCTCCATTCACGCCTGTCGCGACACCACTGAAGGCGGGCTGCACGATGTTGGGGCGTGAGCGGAAGACGGCCTAACGGTGTGCGGGACCGTAGCCCTGCTTCATGGAGACGGTTGCGAATGGTCCTCGCCGATACCCCAGGAGCAACAGTGTCCCTAATTTGCTGGGAAGTGGCGGTGCGGTCTCCTACGGCACTGCGTAGGATCCTACGGTCTTGGCGTGCATCCGTGCGTCACTGCGGTCCGGTCCCAGGTCGACGGGCACGTGCACCTTCCGCCGACCACTGGCGACAACATCGATGTACTGTGGAGACCTCACGCCCCACGTGTTGAGCAATTCGGCGGTACGTCCACCCGGCCTCCCGCATGCCCACTATACGCCCTCGCTCAAAGTCCGTCAACTGCACATACGGTTCACGTCCACGCTGTCGCGGCATGCTACCAGTGTTAAAGACTGCGATGGAGCTCCGTATGCCACGGCAAACTGGCTGACACTGACAGCGGCGGTGCACAAATGCTGCGCAGCTAGCGCCATTCGACGGCCAACACCGCGGTTCCTGGTGTGTCCGCTGTGCCGTGCGTGTGATCATTGCTTGTACAGCCCTCTCGCAGTGTCCGGAGCAAGTATGGTGGGTCTGACACACCGGTGTCAATGTGTTCTTTTTTCCATTTCCAGGAGTGTATAACTAACTATTCGCCATGTGGTACTATATAGGCTAATCGTTCCTTGGTTATCGTAGTACAGCCCTGGTGCTGACTGGAACCGTTGTAACCGAACGTCCTTCGGTGTCTCCGTTGTCGCGGCTTCTATGGCCACCATAATCCCGGTGACTAGCATCGTTTCCAATAGTCGCATTCGGGCCATCTGCAATTAAAAAAACTCCTTCAGTCTATTGGCGTGCACCTTTGTACATTTTTGGTCTTTTATTCTAATCACTACGTTGGGTCCGTCCACATCAACTACGGTGTACGGCCTTCTCCACTGACTGTCTAATTTACACGATCTACCACGTCTCACGCTTTCATCATACAACAGTACACGATCATTCACCTTCAAGCTTTTCGGATTCTGCGTCCGGTCGTACTGAACCTTGTTTCTCTCCCTACTTTCCTGCGTTGCGGCTCTGGCCTCTTGATGTAGCATCTGTAATCTCTGGCGTACTTCTAAAGCATAATCGTCGTAGTTGTATACGACATTCGCCGGTTTTCTTTGCAGAAGCCCCGGTAGGTTACATTTTCTGACAAAGAACAATTCAAATGGCGTGTACCCTGTTGCACTATGGGGGGCCGAATTATAAACGAATGTGGCGAATTGTACCCATGTGTCCCAATCTCGCTGATCTGTGGGCACGTAATGTCGGAGCATTTCTGTTAGTGTTCGGTGCGTTCGTTCGAGCGCGCCGTTGGTCTGGGGGTGATAACTCGTGGTCTGAATCTTTTCAATTTTTAACAGCTTGCACACCCGCTTCATGGTGTCACTCAGAAAATAGCTACCCATATCGCTTAACAGTGCGGTTGGAATGCCGAACTTCAAAATGATACTTTCAACTAACTTCCGCGCGTCCGTATCGGCGTCTTGCCGTTCTATCGGTTCAGCTACTACAAATTTTGTTAGTGAATCTTGAAAGGTTACGATATACTTGTTTCCAGCATTAGAGGTCGGCAGAGGTCCTACCAAATCTACGTTACATCTCTCGAAGATAAATTCTGGGGTCGGGGTTAATTCTAATGGTTGCTTGGTCTTGGCTTGTGTAATTTTATTCTTCTGACAGCTTTCACACTCACGGATGAACTTTTCAATATCCGCCTTCACGCCTGGCCAGCTACAATACTGCTTTATTTGCTCGTACGTTCTCCCCATTCCCCGGTGACCTCCGATAGGCGACACATGCATTTGTTTAAGAATTGCCAGCTTCTCCTCGCTGCTGAGTGTGGCGTCTTGCTGCCTCCCGGGTAATCTTTCCGCTGGTTCCGCTTTCTGTGAACTCGTAATGTTGTCTCTGCTTGTCAGCTGTGCCGCATCTTGTTCGGCCCTGGTGACTGCATCAGCTGTGCGGCCTGTGTCCACAGCGCTATCTGTCTCACTCCCGGTCGGACTGTGTGCGGCTGCCTCCACGTCCCGACTAATTTCTTGCGCGTTTCGGATACGCGATAAGGTGTCGGCTACCTTATTATGCTTCCCTTCTTTGTATAAGATGTGGTAGTCGTATTCTTCAAGTTTGAGTCGAAATTTCATAAGTCGAGACGACGGGTCGGAAATACTGCTTAGCCACGTAAGTGGCTTATGGTCTGTGAGAATTTTGAATGGTCGTCCAAGCAGATAAGGACGAAAATACTTCACGGCCCATACAATTGCAAGTAACTCTCGCTCCACAGTACTGTAATTTTGTTCCGCTTTATTGAGCGTTCTGGAGATGTAAGCGAAAAAATGGCTCTGAGCACTATGGGACTCAACTGCTGTGGTCATAAGTCCCCTAGAACTTAGAACTACTTAAACCTAACTAACCTAAGGACATCACACACATCCATGCCCGAGGCAGGATTCGAACCTGCGACCGTAGCAGTCGTGCGGTTCCAGACTGTAGCGCCTTTAACCGCTCGGCCACTCCGGCCGGCCAGACGTAGGCAACTGGTAAATCGTTTCCTACTGGTCCTTGGCTTAAAACAGAGCCTATAGCATACTGGCTAGCATCAGTGGTCACGATAAATTCTTTCTCAAAATCCGGGTATTGCAATATTGGTGGTTGAATCAACTTTTCTTTCAATTCCTGAAATGCTTCTTCTTGTTTCGTACCCCAGTTATATGGGACTCCCTTCTTCAACAGCTCATACAGTGGCTTGGCTACCTTCCTAAAGTTGCTTAAAAAACGTCGGTAGTACCCAATTAGTCCCAGATACGCTTTTAATTGTGTCGTCGTCCGTGGTTGAGGATAGTTTCGGATAGCTTCCACTTTAGAGGGGTCTGGCTGAAGTCCCTGCGCTGTTAATACATGCCCCAGGAACGTTACTTCCTTTCGTAAGAATTCGCACTTGTCAACCTGCAGTTTTAACGTATTTTGTCTCAACCGGTCGAATACTGCCTCTAAGCGGGCATTGTGTTCCTCGAGTGATGTCCCAACCACGACTATGTCGTCTAAATAGACAAAAACTTGATTACCTTGTATTCCGGTCAGTATCGTATTCATCAATCTTTGGAATGTTGACGGAGCTGCTTTCAATCCCATCGCCATTTTGTTATACTCAAAATGTCCCGTCGGCGTGCTGAACACGGTTTTCTCTCTGTCCTTCTCATCTATTAAAACTTGATAATAGCCTTTAACTAGATCTAGCGTCGAAAAGTATTTTGCCTTCTCTAAGCTGTCGAGTATCTCATCTAGTCCGGAACCGCGGGACTGCTACGGTCGCAGGTTCGAATCCTGCCTGGGGCATGGATGTGTGTGATGCCCTTAGGTTAGTTAGGTTTAAGTAGTTCTAAGTTCTAGGGGACTGATGACCACAGAAGTTAAGTCCCATAGTGCTCAGAGCCATTTGAACCAGCCATCTCATCTATCCGAGGCAGACGATATGCCATGTTGAGTGAAATCTCATTCAGTTTGCGGTAGTCGGCCACCACTCGCCATTTCTGCTGTCCACTCGCGTCTGGTTTCTTCTTCAAGAATAATAAAGGGAAATTCCAAGCACTCTTACTCGGTGATATTATCCCATCCTTCAGCATGATGTCAATTTCCTGCTGTAACGCACGCTGCTGTGCATGAGGTATCCTGTACGGTCTTTGATTTATGATCGTCCCTTCGGCTTCTGGTACTTACGGTATTTGGTGCTTTACTACAGTCGCATGTGTCAGCTGATTCCCAGGTAAATGAAACACGTCGTTATATGCGACGCACAGTTCTTCTATAGATCGTTTCTCGTCGTCGTTAAGGTGACCTATGCGCATGTTCTCCAATATGAGGCTCCTCCGGGACTTATCGACGGGTTTTTTACTCGTTTTTATTTGTCTGACTTTGCATGGCTCTGGGGGAGGTACCGGTTCTGCCAGCACCTCGGGCACGGGTAGCCGTATCTCTTCCTCACGGGTGTTAATTACACTGGTAATACATGTCCCGTTCCTGACTGTTACTAAGGCATCGGGGATAAAAACACCTGGTCGAATTTCTTGCCTGGGAACGACTGCTTCAGTCCCCTTGACTCTCGTTAGCCGTACTTTAATGAATCGTTCTTCTCGAGGGCCTATCTTCATTTCTATGTTCTTCGGAGATGACGCTTTCCCCGGTCGTCCTGTCAGTACATCATTATCTCTCCTTTTCGGTTGGACGATGGTTTGCTCGTGTGGCGTCGGTTTCGCTGGTCCCGTTCACTTACATGTCATCGAGATCTTTTCTGTGACACCTTTTTCGGTTATCTCAGTCGCAGATCCTTCCTCTTCCCCTACTCCGTGGTCGTTCTTTCGCCCTCCGGTTATCTCTCGGCCTGATGACTTATACGGTGCCCTGTGTCGGGGACTCTTATCTCGCGTCCGACTCGCCTTTATCTGGCTGATGTGTTTCCCTTTCTGTAAAACTCCACTCTCCGTCTGCGATGGCGGTGTTGACCCTATCTTTGCTACCTCTGTGTACTCGCTGGCTTCTTGCAACTGCACCCATTCGTTCCATATTCTTACTCGCCGATTAGCATAATCAATTATCACACGACGCCGATCCAAGAAATCTCTGCCTAACAATCCCTCGAACGGTAAATCAAAAATGGTTCAAATGGCTCTGAGCACTATGGGACTCAATTGCTGAGGTCATTAGTCCCCTAGAACTTAGAACTAGTTAAACCTAACTAACCTAAGGACATCACAAACATCCATGCCCGAGGCAGGATTCGAACCTGCGACCGTAGCGGTCTTGCGGTTCCAGACTGCAGCGCCTTTAACCGCACGGCCACTTCGGCCGGCAACGGTAAATCAATATTGGTCCCTATTACTTGAAATTCTTGCCTGCATCTGGCGCCCTGCGGCGTGTGCAGCACTATACTCATTTTTACTTCTGTTCGTATCTCTTCGTTCGCAATACTACGGATGGTGACAGCTCCCTTGGGCTCCCAGTATTTTTCTGGTTGCATGGCTGTCCCCTTCATTAAACTCACATGGGCCCCACTGTCAATTAATAGCTTCACTTGGGGTTTAATAGAATCTGTGCATCTTAATTCAATGAAATCATTTTTGCTAGTGCAGCCCGCGGTCCGTACTATCCCAGATGCGACGTAATGCGACTGCGCCATTACGCCTTGCTTTCCTTTCCTTGTTTGGTCTTTCTCCTAATGTTCGCCCAGCGACTCTCCGTACAATCTCGAGCGTAATGTCCCGATCGGTGACAGGTGAAGCATGTCCCGGGCTTTGAATTTGTATACGGTGGCGTGTTCCCCGTTAGGTTACATTGACTGCACCGTACTGGAGGTGGACACTGTCCCCTTTGTTCCATTACCTAGAAATTCTCGTGCATTTATTTCTGTGACGGGCAACCTACGTGGAACTGCTTTTTGCACTTGCCTGATGCTGTACTTTAATTCACAATTCTTTGCTAAATGTCCTTCCCGACCGCAATTGAAGCATTTCACATTAATTTTGCGCCCTTGCTTCGGTTTTTCCGGACCTCTGAATTTTTCTTTATTAGACGCTATGGCACTCTCCTCAACTGCCGACAAATCTATTGCTTCCGCAAGGGTTACACGTTCTCCCTGCGCTCTCACAATGGTCTTTATTCTATCATCACATAGCCCTTGTATAAAGACTGCCCGCCCTAGTTTCCCTATTAATGCATTACCCCCTGCAAGATCTTCTTCTCTCATAACCCGTTGCATTGCTTCTCTGAAATGAAATTGCATTGTATCAATTCTCGCGCCCCATAGAGCCACACTTTCACCCGGACTTGTCTGCTATTGAATAATTTGCAAGCATAATAATCCAAAGTTCTCTTATTTTCATAATTTTCGATTAAAATCGAGCGCACTGCGGGCCAAGTTTCCGTGTGATCAAGAACAAGAAGTTTGCTACGCGCAGACCCTGTGATCTAAAATGGTTCAAATGGCTCTCAGCACTATGGGACTTAACATCTATGGTCATCAGTCCCCTAGAACTTAGAAATACTTAAACCTAACTAACCTAAGGACAGCACACAACACCCAGCCATCACGAGGCAGAGAAAATCCCCTGTGATCTGCCCCAGAATAAATTTTAAGAATATATTTTTACAACTAGGCTCTACAAGATCATAAGCATTATCACAATTGTTGATGAATTCCGACAATTGTTCGCGATCACCGTCGAATTTTCGCGGCACAAGCTTTGTTGCTTCGCTATAAGTTAGGAATTGACGATCCCTACTGTCTGGATTGACACTATCGGCCACACTAAGAGGAGCCATTGTTCACTAGCCTCTCGTAGTTGTCTTCGTGGAACTGACTCGGACGTAGAACTGCCGTTGGCTGCTGTGGTAGGCCTCTTGCCCACGGTGGTGCTGGCGTCGGCGTCGGCGGCGGCGGCGGCGATAGCGGCGGCGGCGGCGGCAGCTGCGGCGGCTGCGATCGAGACGGTGGCGGTGGTTACCGTCTCGTTAGGTGGGCCTCTTGCCCACGGTGGTGCTGGCGTCGGCGTCGGCGGCGGCGGCGGCGGTAGCGGCGGCGGCGGCGGCAGCTGCGGCGGCTGCGATCGAGACGGTGGCGGTGGTTACCGTCTCGTTAGGTGGGCCTCTTGCCCACGGTGATGCTGGCGTCGGCGTCGGCGGCGGCGGCGGCGGTAGCGGCGGCGGCGGCGGTAGCTGCGGCGGCTGCGATCGAGACGGTGGCGGTGGTTACCGTCTCGTTAGGTGGGCCTCTTGCCCACGGTGGTGCTGGCGTCGGCGTCGGCGGTGGCGGCGGCGGTAGCGGCGGCGGCGGCGGCGGCGGCAGCTGCGGCGGCTGCGATCGAGACGGTGGCGGTGGTTACCGTCTCGTTAGGTGGGCCTCTTGCCCACGGTGGTGCTGGCGTCGGCGTCGGCGTCGGCGGCGGCGGTAGCGGCGGCGGCGGCGGCAGCTGCGGCGGCTGCGATCGAGACGGTGGCGGTGGTTACCGTCTCGTTAGGTGGGCCTCTTGCCCACGGTGGTGCTGGCGTCGGCGTCGGCGGCGGCGGCGGCGGTAGCGGCGGCGGCGGCGGCAGCTGCGGCGGCTGCGATCGAGACGGTGGCGGTGGTTACCGTCTCGTTAGGTGGGCCTCTTGCCCACGGTGGTGCTGGCGTCGGCGTCGGCGGCGGCGGCGGCGGTAGCGGCGGCGGCGGCGGCAGCTGCGGCGGCTGCGATCGAGACGGTGGCGGTGGTTACCGTCTCGTTAGGTGGGCCTCTTGCCCACGGTGGTGCTGGCGTCGGCGTCGGCGGCGGCGGCGGCGGTAGCGGCGGCGGCGGCGGCAGCTGCGGCGGCTGCGATCGAGACGGTGGCGGTGGTTACCGTCTCGTTAGGTGGGCCTCTTGCCCACGGTGGTGCTGGCGTCGGCGTCGGCGGCGGCGGCGGCGGTAGCGGCGGCGGCGGCGGCAGCTGCGGCGGCTGCGATCGAGACGGTGGCGGTGGTTACCGTCTCGTTAGGTGGGCCTCTTGCCCACGGTGGTGCTGGCGTCGGCGTCGGCGGCGTCGGCGGCGGTAGCGGCGGCGGCGGCGGTAGCTGCGGCGGCTGCGATCGAGACGGTGGCGGTGGTTACCGTCTCGTAAGGTGGGCCTCTTGCCCACGATGGTGCTGGCGTCGGCGTCGGCGGCGGCGGCGGCGGTAGCGGCGGCGGCGGCGGCAGCTGCGGCGGCTGCGATCGAGACGGTGGCGGTGGTTACCGTCTCGTTAGGTGGGCCTCTTGCCCACGGTGGTGCTGGCGTCGGCGTCGGCGGCGGCGGCGGCGGTAGCGGCGGCGGCGGCGGTAGCTGCGGCGGCTGCGATCGAGACGGTGGCGGTGGTTACCGTCTCGTTAGGTGGGCCTCTTGCCCACGGTGGTGCTGGCGTCGGCGTCGGCGGCGGCGGCGGCGGTAGCGGCGGCGGCGGCGGCAGCTGCGGCGGCTGCGATCGAGACGGTGGCGGTGGTTACCGTCTCGTTAGGTGGGCCTCTTGCCCACGGTGGTGCTGGCGTCGGCGTCGGCGGCGGCGGCGGCGGTAGCGGCGGCGGCGGCGGTAGCTGCGGCGGCTGCGATCGAGACGGTGGCGGTGGTTACCGTCTCGTTAGGTGGGCCTCTTGCCCACGGTGGTGCTGGCGTCGGCGTCGGCGGCGGCGGCGGCGGTAGCGGCGGCGGCGGCGGCAGCTGCGGCGGCTGCGATCGAGACGGTGGCGGTGGTTACCGTCTCGTTAGGTGGGCCTCTTGCCCACGGTGGTGCTGGCGTCGGCGTCGGCGGCGGCGGCGGCGGTAGCGGCGGCGGCGGCGGCAGCTGCGGCGGTTGCGATCGAGACGGTGGCGGTGGTTACCGTCTCGTTAGGTGGGCCTCTTGCCCACGGTGGTGCTGGCGTCGGCGTCGGCGGCGGCGGCGGCGGTAGCGGCGGCGGCGGCGGCAGCTGCGGCGGCTGCGATCGAGACGGTGGCGGTGGTTACCGTCTCGTTAGGTGGGCCTCTTGCCCACGGTGGTGCTGGCGTCGGCGTCGGCGGCGGCGGCGGCGGTAGCGGCGGCGGCGGCGGCAGCTGCGGCGGCTGCGATCGAGACGGTGGCGGTGGTTACCGTCTCGTTAGGTGGGCCTCTTGCCCACGGTGGTGCTGGCGTCGGCGTCGGCGGCGGCGGCGGCGGTAGCGGCGGCGGCGGCGGCAGCTGCGGCGGCTGCGATCGAGACGGTGGCGGTGGTTACCGTCTCGTTAGGTGGGCCTCTTGCCCACGGTGGTGCTGGCGTCGGCGTCGGCGGCGGCGGCGGCGGTAGCGGCGGCGGCGGCGGCAGCTGCGGCGGCTGCGATCGAGACGGTGGCGGTGGTTACCGTCTCGTTAGGTGGGCCTCTTGCCCACGGTGGTGCTGGCGTCGGCGTCGGCGTCGGCGTCGGCGGTAGCGGCGGCGGCGGCGGTAGCTGCGGCGGCTGCGGTCGAGACGGTGGCGGTGGTTACCGTCTCGTTAGGTGGGCCTCTTGCCCACGGTGGTGCTGGCGTCGGCGTCGGCGGCGGCGGCGGCGGTAGCGGCGGCGGCGGCGGCAGCTGCGGCGGCTGCGATCGAGACGGTGGCGGTGGTTACCGTCTCGTTAGGTGGGCCTCTTGCCCACGGTGGTGCTGGCGTCGGCGGCGGCGGCGGCGGTAGCGGCGGCGGCGGCGGCAGCTGCGGCGGCTGCGATCGAGACGGTGGCGGTGGTTACCGTCTCGTTAGGTGGGCCTCTTGCCCACGGTGGTGCTGGCGTCGGCGTCGGCGGCGGCGGCGGCGGTAGCGGCGGCGGCGGCGGCAGCTGCGGCGGCTGCGATCGAGACGGTGGCGGTGGTTACCGTCTCGTTAGGTGGGCCTCTTGCCCACGGTGGTGCTGGCGTCGGCGTCGGCGGCGGCGGCGGCGGTAGCGGCGGCGGCGGCGGTAGCTGCGGCGGCTGCGATCGAGACGGTGGCGGTGGTTACCGTCTCGTTAGGTGGGCCTCTTGCCCACGGTGGTGCTGGCGTCGGCGTCGGCGGCGGCGGCGGCGGTAGCGGCGGCGGCGGCGGCAGCTGCGGCGGCTGCGATCGAGACGGTGGCGGTGGTTACCGTCTCGTTAGGTGGGCCTCTTGCCCACGGTGGTGCTGGCGTCGGCGTCGGCGTCGGCGGCGGCGGTAGCGGCGGCGGCGGCGGTAGCTGCGGCGGCTGCGATCGAGACGGTGGCGGTGGTTACCGTCTCGTTAGGTGGGCCTCTTGCCCACGGTGGTGCTGGCGTCGACGTCGGCGGCGGCGGCGGCGGTAGCGGCGGCGGCGGCAGCAGCTGCGGCGGCTGCGATCGAGACGGTGGCGGTGGTTACCGTCTCGTTAGGTGGGCCTCTTGCCCACGGTGGTGCTGGCGTCGGCGTCGGCGGCGGCGGCGGCGGTAGCGGCGGCGGCGGCGGCAGCTGCGGCGGCTGCGATCGAGACGGTGGGGGTGGTTACCGTCTCGTTAGGTGGGCCTCTTGCCCACGGTGGTGCTGGCGTCGGCGTCGGCGGCGGCGGCGGCGGTAGCGGCGGCGGCGGCGGCGGCGGCAGCTGCGGCGGCTGCGATCGAGACGGTGGCGGTGGTTACCGTCTCGTTAGGTGGGCCTCTTGCCCACGGTGGTGCTGGCGTCGGCGTCGGCGGCGGCGGCGGCGGTAGCGGCGGCGGCGGCGGCGGCGGCAGCTGCGGCGGCTGCGATCGAGACGGTGGCGGTGGTTACCGTCTCGTTAGGTGGGCCTCTTGCCCACGGTGGTGCTGGCGTCGGCGTCGGCGGCGGCGGCGGCGGTAGCGGCGGCGGCGGCGGCGGCGGCAGCTGCGGCGGCTGCGATCGAGACGGTGGCGGTGGTTACCGTCTCGTTAGGTGGGCCTCTTGCCCACGGTGGTGCTGGCGTCGGCGTCGGCGGCGGCGGGGGCGGTAGCGGCGGCGGCGGCGGCGGCGGCAGCTGCGGCGGCTGCGATCGAGACGGTGGCGGTGGTTACCGTCTCGTTAGGTGGGCCTCTTGCCCACGGTGGTGCTGGCGTCGGCGTCGGCGGCGGCGGCGGCGGCGGTAGCGGCGGAGGCGGCGGCAGCTGCGGCGGCTGCGATCGAGACGGTGGCGGTGGTTACCGTCTCGTTAGGTGGGCCTCTTGCCCACGGTGGTGCTGGCGTCGGCGTCGGCGGCGGCGGCGGCGGTAGCGGCGGCGGCGGCGGCAGCTGCGGCGGCTGCGATCGAGACGGTGGCGGTGGTTACCGTCTCGTTAGGTGGGCCTCTTGCCCACGGTGGTGCTGGCGTCGGCGTCGGCGGCGGCGGCGGCGGTAGCGGCGGCGGCGGCGGCAGCTGCGGCGGCTGCGATCGAGACGGTGGCGGTGGTTACCGTCTCGTTAGGTGGGCCTCTTGCCCACGGTGGTGCTGGCGTCGGCGTCGGCGGCGGCGGCGGCGGTAGCGGCGGCGGCGGCGGCAGCTGCGGCGGCTGCGATCGAGACGGTGGCGGTGGTTAACGTCTCGTTAGGTGGGCCTCTTGCCCACGGTGGTGCTGGCGTCGGCGTCGGCGGCGGCGGCAGCGGTAGCGGCGGCGGCGGTGGCAGCTGCGGCGGCTGCGATCGAGACGGTGGCGGTGGTTACCGTCTCGTTAGGTGGACCTCTCGCCCACGGCTGCGGCGGTGTCGACGGCGGCTGTGTCCCGCTGGTAGGGTGGGCCTCTCGCTCACGATGACTGCGGTGACGTCGACGGTTGCTATCGAGATCCCTACTCCTAATTCAGTGCCCTGACTCGTTTGTACGTCTGTCCAAAAACGCCTATTTATTTCTCGGAATGCATCCACCCCACACCTGGCACCACTTTTATGTCCGCCCTTGTCGTGTCCCGAGAGGGATTAAGAAGGACACTGTAAGTGACAAGGGCTTACCTCGGTAACTGCGACCGTAGGTGGACGTTGAGCGAGGGCAGCTTGGAGAACTCCGACCTGAAAATGCTCTACAAGCTATTGGATGATCAGGAACACAGAACTCGGAGTATGTTTCTCGGGGTCTCGGGTAAGAATGAAAGTCCAAGATTTACAGTGAAATAGGAATTCTACCCACGGCACTATTGAATGCGTTTCTCTGAGTCCCACTCTGGTATTCACGTATTCACGACTCTAAGCGGTTGCTGCTTGCAACATCGCGACTCGAATTCTATCTCCACGGAGTCGGCTGCACTGCAACGTAAACTTTTCTAAGTCCGTAGGCTGGCACCGACCAACACAAGGGTTGCGTCCCAGACGCCAACCTGACTGTGTGTTACTCGGCGCCGGCCTGGCGGGGTTTGAGTAAACGGTGTCGCAAGGGCTTCCGCGAGCTGTGGCAGCCAGCGGCTACCGAAATATTCATCTTTCTATCATTGGACCTTTCTGAATCCTTATTAATTCCAAATGACGTTACAGAATGATATGGGAGTTCGTGGGTTACACACCAACTGCCACAAAATCGGAAATTTTCACACTGTATGTTGCCTGGGAGATGTAGGTACACGGTGTCAGATATTCACTGGATGGGATTGCTTTTTGAGCACAGCAGTGACAAAGACAATGCGTGAAAGTTCAGCACCCTGCGGGACTGAGTGAGGGAGACGGGTAACAAAACTGCCAAGACGGAAGAGAGAGGAAAAATCAGACAGATTGTGACCAGACGGTCGTCAATGAGTTAGCAATGCAGAGAGAGGGGAATCGGACTGGAGGGAAGAGAGAATGAGTTTGCCTGCTGGACGCATGGCAACCTATTTCGATTTGAGACATGACAAGGAAATTTTATTTCCCACGCTCATCATTAAATGAATGTAAGATAATGTAACTGAAACGCCCTGCTAAAACCGCAGGACAGGACAGATAGAATAAATAGTGGAAAGGGGCCAAAATAAGGGGCTGTCAGTTACACTCGAAAATGCAACTTTATTGTTTGACCAAACATTATAAGAGCCCAAAAACATTTTTTTAAACAGACAGCTTGAATCTTTGGGACTTAATTACCGGCTGAAAGCTACATTAATTTAAAAACGGCTGAAGGCCAATAACTTAAACCACAAGCATAATCAGAAATTTAAAAGGCAAGCCTTATCTTGAAACAGTTCTTTAGTTAGGCTGAAGTAAACAAGTTTTTTTTAGAATGGCAAAGGGCTTACTTGAAACAGTACCTTAAACTAGGCTGAAGGCCTAAAGAGTAAAACATCTCTAATTTAAAACACAAAACCGGCTACAAGCCATACACGTAGCAACAAGAAGAACAAATTACAAAAAAATAAGGCAGTACACACAAGGGCGCCCAGATGTTCGAGGGTCGGCCTGTAATTCAAACTCCTGCCTCGGGCATGGATGTGTGTGATGTCCTTAGGTTAGTTAGGTTTAAGTAGTTCTAGGTTCTCGGGGACTGATGACCTCAGCAGTTGAGTCCCATAGTGCTCAGAGCCATTTTTTTTGTAATTCAAACACTAACGCTCGCTTATGTGAAACAGACAGTCGGGCCAACGATTCACGATCCGACGACAACCCAACCGACCGACAGTCAGCGTACCCACCGACAAGATAACTTCGATTTCATCCGACCAGGGCACAACAGGGAGTTCAACGGAACAACGTAGAAGATATTGGCGCCCACAACGGAGCTGCTGGACAGCAACAACACGATGAGGAAAATACACTGCCTGAAATTTACGTCAACGGCCAGGGCAGGTAACCGGAACGTTAACGGCCACGAGGGAGAAGATTCCGCTGGTGCACTTCAATTCAAATAACCAGATACAGTGAAACTCCGCCGGAGGGGGGCTAGAATTTTCCAACTTAAAAACCACATTGTTGCTCGTGGGAATATCCCAACAGCCAACGAACTCCAAAGGACATAGTGTGAACAGTCTGGACTTGCTGGTAGGTTAAATCAGAACTCAACTTTCGTTTCCAGGGTCGGTGAACCACGGACCTCGTAGCAGTGGGAACAGCCCCACACTCTCCGACACCGCATAGAGACCGCCAGCGGGCTCCGGCCAAACTACGCCCCGCCGAGAATTCCTCGTTGCTCCACGCCAGCCGACCGACTCCTCAGAGCCAGTACACCGACAACATTTAAAAAAAAACGTGTCGGTCAAAATCACGCAAACTACACACAGTTTCACGAACACTTGCACGAAGAACCAGACAATGCTAGCGGCAGTGACTGTAGAATAACAGGGACGAATCACGAGTCGGCACACACAGCCAACCCATAAGCGATCGCCGGCCAAATACACGTCGTCCGGCAGGATGACCGACCGACGACCAACCGAAGTCGTCGCCACTCCAATCACGCGTGTCGGCAACCGTCGGGCGAGTCATGGCGGTCCGGACCTCACTGCTGCCGCGCCCCCACTGAAGTTATGCCGCGTGCTAACTCACGAACTGCCAGGTCCCAACTAACTGATGGCACGTACCAAGTGACTGGTCTACACACGACGGCCGGGAAGTAAATGCAGTCCAGGCATAAGCGCTGCTGCTTCCGCTCACGGGCAGTCAAAGTAGCAACTGAGTGACACAAGTAATTGAAAATTAACATAACGAGGTGGCAGTACGGCGATAACAGGGTGTTAAATAAGAGATGGCACCAACACGAGCGACGCACGGCTCAGTAACAATCTAAGACAACGAAAAGAGTGTCCATTAAGTCGTAAAATACGCAGTAGAAAAAATGCTATTAAGTGATGCAAGACAAACAGTTATCGCTGTGTGTGCACGGGCATTATCTTTCTGAAATGTAAGCCTAGGATGGATTGGCAGAAGGACAACACAACGGGGCGTAGAATATCGTCGACGTTCCGCTGTGCTGGAAGAGTGCCGCAGATGACAACCAAAGGGGTCCTGCTACGAAAAGAAGTGCCCCCCCCCCCCCAGACCAGCACTCACAGTTGTTGGGGTGTAGGTAAGGCAGACGACAGTCAGGCTGGTATCCAACCGCTGTCTGGGGCGTCTCCAGACACGTCTTCGGCCTGGAATCTCATTGACTGGACTAGATTTGTCTTCAGTGATGTATCACGCTTCGAGCTGAGCCCCGATGACCAGGGAAGACGTTTCTGGAGATGCCCCAGATAACGGTGGGATACCATTCTGAGTGCAGCCCGTTATACGGCCTGACAGCCAGGAGTGGCGCTGTGGGGTGCCATGCCTTTTCATAGCAGGACTCCTGTGCTTGTCATCCAAGGCACCCTTCCAGCACTGTGGTACGTCGACTATTTTGACGCTCCCTTTTGTTGCCGTTCATACCGAGCCAGTCCGGGCTCACATTTTAGCAAGCTAATGCCCGTCCAAACATGGCAAGAGATTCTACTGCTTGCCTCCATGCTTGCCAAATCCTACATTGTCCTTCAAGGTCCCTCACTCTCTCCCAAATTGAGAACGTTTGGAACATTATTCGCAGGGTCCTCTACAAGCTCGTGATTTTCACGATCTAACTCGCAAGCCCGACATAATTTTTCTTGATATCCTCCAGAAGGACATCCAACAACTCTGTCAAGCCGAAAAACTGCTTGCATAAGGACCAAAGCCTTATTGACTGGCTCAAATGGTTCAAATGGCTCTAAGCACTATGTGACTTAACATCTGAGGTCATCAGTCCCCTAGACGTAGAACTACTTAAACCTAACTAACCTAAGGACATCACACACATCCATGCCCGAGGCAGGATTCGAACCTGCGACCGTAGCATCAGCGCGGCTCCGGACTGAAGCGCCTAAAACCGCTCGGCCACAGCGGCCGGCGACAGGCTCAATTTGTGAGGCTCTTTCTCTTCAACAAATCATCCCATTTTTCTGAAATTGTAATCATTTGTTTGTCTTCACACGCCACATCTACCGATTTCCGTCCCATTCAGATAATTCGTTCATCGTTTGTCGATTCGTATTTGGCTTAGGCTGTAGAAGAGCAGCCGAATTTAAGTGAGTGAGAGGTAGCTATGTTTCGAATGGCAAGAGTAGGCACATCCAAGTGATCAACCGGTATGCTAACGTTGACAGAAGATGGGTCATGCAGTGGGGAAAAAGTGGGTTGTGGAAGGTTCTAGAAGGTTGTCACTGGACACACTCTGGCGAAAAGAGGTTGTAAGAAGGAGTATGAATGAAGAGATGCCGCTTGGGCCCAGCAGAATGCTCTGCCTTTGCTGGGGAAGACACAAAATGATCCGTCGGTAAAGATTCTGTTTGCAGTTCAGATAACACATATTAAAGTTCTCGTATTACTCTGAGTATTTTAGCATTCATAAGAACTGCGACAAACAAAAGTATTTTAATTATATGTGCTGTAAAAATTGACGTACCTGACGTCACAGACATGGAAGAGCTTACAATAGGGACAGCAATCCCTTGTTTCAGGCAGAACATTGCGAACGTTGGCTGAGCACTGTTCAAGTAGTTGGTAGCGGTTGAATCTTAATGACGCAGTAAGCTGAATTAGTAGTTTATAGCCAAGGAAACATGTTCAGTCTGAGTATACCACAGTGTCTTAGATTCCTCACCCCGCCAGAATATCGACAAGGAAGAGAGGTCATAAATACTTGAGCTTTATACTCGAGCCGCAACTTACTGCTGCAAGGGGAACTGCTGCAGTCGCAGGCATATCACGTGGACCCATCCACAGACGCGAGTGTGCTGGTAAACACCGCGGCCCGACTACTCTGTGAGTCTCGCTTGTACCTTCAAGCCTTTGGTACACGCCGTCATTTAGTAGCATTACTGGCGTTGTTCGTGTTACGTTTTGTTTCGGATTGCTCCCTGGACTGCTTGTGGATGCTTATGACAACTTCACTATGTTTGGACATTTTCTTCTTGGCCAAGCTTTCACTTTATAAACTCCGCAGTCACTGACCTCAGGAACTACCTGTTTGTTCCAGCGAACTCTGCGTTGCTGCCAGAGCGAGTGATCATAAACTGTGTTCTACCTGCATAGAGTAGGAAACAAAAGTGACGACGAGGAGTTTCTCACGATGCACCTATTCCAGTGAACCATGGATTGAGAGTTTCAAAAGTTATGACACCAACAGTTGCAGCTGCAACAGCAATAACAACTGCAACAACAGTAACAGCAAGAATGACAGTGGGAATTTTAGCAGCAACAACAATTGCAACAACTAGAAAAACAAAGGTAATTCCAGTAGCAGCAGCACAAACAACAGTGGGAATTCCAATATCAACAGCAGAATTTGATGTTCGGACTGCTGCAAAACCAACAACAGTCGGCAGGTGCTGTTGCCTCATCTGCCCCTCCGCCATTCGTTTTGTTCGACGAGGCAAATGAGAGTTGGAGGTATGTTGATGTTGCTTTGTTAGTCATTACAAAGCATGTCAAACAACTGACACAGAACGTCTACGTGCTCCTACTGTCTTCTGGTAATAAACCGTAGGAAGCGGTGTAGCACTTACGTCCACTCTCGGATCCCAGTAGTTTCAACTTTTCTGATTTTTGTGGTTTTCTGACTGACTAATACGGTCGCCAGACTCATGTAACTGCAACTAGGCTCAAATTTAACCGCTGTTTGAAGAAGTGTGATCAAACATATGCATAATCTTTCTCCTGATCCTATGAAGGCTTTAGAGTTGTGTGATCCAGCCGTGAGTAATAAACTTGTAACTGCAAAGCTTACAAACTAACTGCATCAGCGCGTGCTGTTTCATGATATTCCTGGTGTCGACGTTGTTAGTAGTAAAAGTCTTCATTGTGCCTACGGTTAACTTATGACTTCCAATCAAATTGATCATCCGATTTACTGCTAGTGATCCTCCACCCTCATCGTTGGTAGACGCGCAGAAACAGAAGCGTTTTGCTCGCCATCAGCTTGTCCCAAAGTGAGCAGTGACTCATACATTAGTTTCCTCCCCGTCATTGTCAAGGAATCCCAGAATAGTACGTGCCATCAAATCGTGCCTAGAATGTCACAACTTCAGCAGCATCGCTGGTCTTTTTGTGACGTCATCTGCCAGTCTGCGACAACAACAACGGCCGTCAGCATGCTGCACATATGTTGCCAGTGCCCGTAGCATCAGCAGACAGGTGCCGGAAACTCATGTTGCAGCTGGACATTAATGGGACAATGGCAGATGTTAGTTGGACGCAGACGCGCCAATTTGTCTGATTAACGTGGACACGTACCGGCACATCGGCTTCCCACAGTTGTAGCACCGTCAGCACCGAGTGATGATGTGCAATAGTCAGTCGGTGCTGCTGTGGGGTCAGTCAAAGTTAGGTATGAAAATGTAGCTCAGCAAATGACCCTGATTATAGTCAACTCTTGGACGACAGCTAACGGTTTTGGCTTATATGCTTTTGCGATTTTTTGTTTCCAAATTCAGTATCAAATGAATCTCGTTTCACCTGTCATAACACTCACGTAACTTGATACATTATGTGTACAATATAAGCAATTGTTTGAATTTATACTGGTAGCGATATGGGTTTCCAAGTCCACATATCCTTAAAGGATTCATTATTACCTAAGTTATGTGGAGCATGTCCTGTGCATTTCACCATGAAGGTTAAAACAGAACTAGATAGAGTGCAAAGTACTGGAGTAATATCCCTAGTATCACCTAGCCAGTGGACATCTCCCTTGTACGCAGTTATGAAGCCAAATGAATCACTTAAGAACGTGTGGTGATTTTAAGTCTACCATTAATACTCAAGAAAATGTTGATCTGTATACAGTTACTTGGCTGGAGGAATTGTGGTAAAATTGACTAGGAGCCACTAGTTTCCAGACAGACCTCACTGACATCTGTTTTCAGTTGGCTATAGACGATCAAAGGAAACAGTTTTTCATGATTAATATATCACTTTGTCTGCACTGTTATAACAGGTTACCATTTCAGATCTCAAGAACTCCCGAGGTATTTCAGAGATACCTTGATCAACTCATCCATAGTATCCTCAGCTACGTTAATTATTTTGTTGACTTGTCACTTATCAGAGCCTACATGTGGGAGCAGCACCCATGCAGTCTGCAGACATTGCTTGAGGAGCTCCTATACAATGGTTTACATTGTTGCCTAGACGTAAGTAGTTGCTTTGAACCAAGTATAAAGTAACTAGTGAGCCATGGCGCCATTAAGTTAGTAGACTGTTCTGTCTGGCACCAATAGCTCAAGAGTAGTATCGACTATCCCTCTTGTGGCCCCATTTCCAATATCTATGAAGAAGAGTTGGTATCTGTGAGTTGGGTCCTCAGAATCTCTTTGCTTGCCGATGTATATATATATATATATATATATATATATATATATATATATATATATATGGGTTTGCTGGCCTGAGAAGATCAACCTCCCATATGTTGAACTTTGCAGTAACATCTACCCTTCCTTCCAACTGCAACCTGGCCTTGTCCCCCCTCCCCAGGGCCCCCCTTTTCCTCTCCCCTCCTTCTACCAGACTGGATTTTCCTCCTTCCCTCCCTGAGTCCCTGCACACCCTCCTTGGCTGTTTTCCTCTCCCACCCCTTCCCTCTCCAGCCCCCCTTCGGCGCGCTCCCCACCTCATCTACTTTCTCTCCCCTCCTTCTCCCTTCTCCCTTGTACGCATCCCTGACAGATCCCCCCAAGTTTTCATTCATTATCACATGTGCTGCATTAGTGTTGTGTTTGGTGCCATTATATAGTGTCATCCAGTGATGTGGTTTTAATTGTATGCTCAACCTATATATAGTCCATTGTTTGTTCATGTGACTTTTATACTGTGGCCAACTTTTAACTTGTGTCTGACTCCAGTGGTTTTAAGTGTGCAACGACTTGCCAACTGTATTCTTTTAACTTTCTGTTGGCTTTTTAACTGGTGGTAGCATCGTGACAAGAGGGGTCACATGGTCCAAGTGGCCGGAGCCACGAGCTATGCAAGGAGGGCCTGTGCAGAGTAAGGATACCAGAGTACTTCTCCAGTGTCAGCGTCGACTACAAGCAACAGGCCAACATCCCATCAATTGGTTGGCACCATTTGTATTGGGTGACTGCTCATGGCCTGGCTGCCCCCTTCTACCTGGCTGACATCAGCACCACTCAGCAACCACTGCGACTCACTGTGGATCCATGGAGTTGCTTGCTGACAAAGGGGAGTAACATTCTGTAATCCTCGTGGTGATTGGTGTCATTGTCTGCCTGACATAATTATTTTCTGGTTTGTACCTGAACCTCAGAGTTTTACTCAGATGGCTCTTTGGCCGTAAATATAGGCCATAGTATTGTACTAGACACTAGTTGTCGTTTGAAAATTTGTTCTGATATTATATTGCCTTCCTTTCCAGTTCATAGCCAATCATTAATGTTTTAATGAATGAGCTCCTGGACGGAAATGCTGTCGGAACAATTGTACAAAGGCACAGATTGCCGTTAAACAGACAGAGGTCTTGTGGTTAGATCTAGATGATAACCAGTACAATTCCTTGACTGTAATTGTATTTGAGATAATCTGAAATACCTGTGTAATAAGTTGTGCATTCCCGTCTTTGAAAGACTGGGTCATTATTGGTGTATGTTGCATGGGGGCTTAATTATATTATTGAATGCAAATAATTTTTTATTTTTGGTAACTAACTGTCCGGTTACGCAGTCTCGTAAACGGTTGGCCCTGACTAGTATTTGTACGCAATCTGACTGCATAGAATAACAACAAAGAACGAAAGAAAACTTCCGTTAACAAAATTAATTAATTAAGTCCCCAGCAACTATGAAAGCTACGAAACCACAAGGCACAAGTGTCGCTGTTCTGTGTGTGGAAGTGTGATTCAACGTACACATCTGGCACGCTCTTCCTCAATACGACGAAATATTTTAAATACCATTTATACTGAAGTAATAAAAAAATAAACAAATACTATAATTACACATAGAAACCAGAAATACAGTCTAATACAAGAACACGAGCCAGATGCTTTGTTGACTGAACCTGTGTCCAAGAGGCATTATTGTTTAAGACATTGAAATAATAAAAAAAATGAACTTTTTTACCTTCATATATATTGACGAAAAGCACACTCTGATCAATACAGCATCCCCAACCCAACAACATCTGGTGTCTAGCCCATCAAAACAATACTACAAGTTCTGAACAAGCACTCACTACCGCAACTTCTCAACAACGACTCACCACTGCTACATCTCAACAAGCACTCTCCACCACGACTTCTCGATAGGCACTCTCCACTACCACATCTCAACAAACACTGCCAGTGGAGGCGGCTGAATAATACTCTTTGGCACAATCCCTGGCGCTGTGGCTCAGTGTAGCCACCTTTCATATGCCCCTCCTCCACGGGCTAGAATTTGATGGTATTTTTGCCAGCATTGGTGGTGAAAATACCACCAAATTCGTCCAAAAAAATACAGACAAAAATAAAAGATAATATTAATGAGTAAATATCACTTCACTAAATAAATTTTGGCTTTGCACTGACCCTTCAGTAACCTAATATATAAAATACAGTAAGGAATACAAATGCTTTCATACATATGATTTTATATAATAGTTTACATAAGTATTATTCAATCCCTAGCCGAGCCTCAGGTACAGGGCGGGTCGCAGGTGGCGGATAGCGAACGATCCATCAGATATGGTGGACAGCTGCGAATAAGGGGAAACCCAAATAAGCAGTCCCGGACCGAGGCGGCAGCATCACGAGGGTGTGGGAGGGTGACTTTTGGCAAGGGTCACACTCATTCAAAAACCACAGAACCCGAAGACGTTGCTGTGTCATGGCGAGTAAGTGCCGCCATTACAATAAGCACTGTCAACACCCAAATCCAGGACGCGTCTGAAGTGGGAACCATCGGCATCCTGGTCAGCGTCTGTTCACACAATGTGCGGCTGGTCATAATGCGCCAGGAACTAACAATCCCTGGTTCTAAACACCCAGTGGAAACACTGGACCAACTTGATTACAAGCAAGTATGACTCGTGCAAGTAATAACAACATTACCCCAGGTGGTAACCAATCCACCCATCAACAGATGGCAACCAGGAATTCGGATTCTGGGGAACCTGGACTTACACGATTACATCAGAGAAAGTCGGAGCTCTCTGGCAAACTTCCACTTAAAACACCTACATACATTGGAACCTTTAACATAAATACATTAATCCAACCAGGAAAACTTCTAAACCTTACAACAGAACTTGAAAAGCAAAAGATAGTAATACTAGCTTTACAGGAGACAAGTTTTACAGATGAAGAAACATCAGATTATGGCAACTATCGCATCTTTAAGAGCAAGACGGATAAACGAATCGGAAGAGGAGCCCCCCATCTCGGGATGGCGTTTATCATACACAAGAGCGTGCTCAGCTCCATCAAGGAAGTTACTCCCGTAAATGATAGGATAATGACGATGCGCTTACAATGTGCCAACAAAACATACACAATGGTTAATGTTCATGCTCCCACAAACGGAGACAACAAGAAAAACTCCATAGAAACCGAAAAGTTCTGGGAAAATTTGGAGAATATAATGGCCAAGATTCCAAAAAATGATACAAAAGCTCTACTCGGCGATTTTAATGCCCAAATTGGTAGAGAGAAAATCCACCAAAAAACCATAGGCAAATATCCTGCACATAAATTTACCAATAAAAATGGTACAAGGCTCGTCGAACTATGTAAGCAGAATAACCTGAAGATAATGTCAACATCTCTAAGAAAATGTCCAAGAAAACAAAAGACATGGAGATCTCCTATACAACAAATTGGCGAGTTTCAAATAGATCATGTGGCGATTTCATACCCAGTAAAAAAAGACATTTACGACGTCCAAGTACGCAGAGGAGCAAACATTGGTTCAGACCATTACCTAACTAGAATTAAAATCAAGTTTACAGCACGAAGAAGTCATCAGAAGAAAACAGAAATACAGAAATATGACACCAAGAAGATTAAAGAATCTAAAGTAAAAGAAGAATGGGAGAAGGAAAAGGCAAACACATGGGAAGAATTTCATTCTAAAATCACGCGAATAGCTAAGGAAACTATTCCCTTGAAAAAGATATTCAAACACCCTTGGTGGGATTCGGACTGTGAAAATGCATTGGAAAGGAGAAAAAAGGCATTTCAAGAATATAACAGTAAAAAATCACAAGAAAGTCTACATTTATTTAACGAGGTTAGAAAACAGGTTTCAAAATCTATTAGGCAAGCAAAAAGGAAGTACACAAAGGCACAACTGGATGCCATAGAAGACAATTTCATAAACTATAATACAAGAGACTTCTACAGAACTTTCGCAGATAAAATACGAGGATATATCCCTCAAAATTTATGTTTCAGAAAACCAGATGGTAAATTAGCCCTAACAAACCAGGAAAACTGTCAAGTATTGGCTCAATATTTTTCTAACCTACTAAATTGCCCAGAACCTAGTTTAAGGTTTCCCAAAGAAATCTGTGCCAACGCTCAACCGGATTCATTACCACCAACACAGGAAGAAATCAAATGTCACATTAAAAACTTAAAAAATAATAGAACATCTGGCGAAGATGGCATTGTTGCAGAGCTATTAAAAAACCTAGGACCAAAGACGTTGCAAGAGCTCACAAAAATAATAACAAAAATATGGGAAACAGGAAAATTACCAGAGGATTGGAAATGTGCCCTTATTCACCCGTTACATAAAAAAGGAGACAGAACAAATGTCAATAACTACAGGGGAATCTCACTTTTACAAGTCACCTACAAAATTCTCTCAAAATGCCTGCTGAAAAGAACACAAGAGCAGCTGGAACGCCAAATTGGTGATTATCAAGCAGGCTTCCGCCCCGGTCGCTCATGCATAGAACAAATATTTAATTTAAAGACAATATTAAAACACAAAGCAATTAGAAATGCCCCCATAATTTGTAAATTTGTAGATTTTAAGAAAGCCTATGACTCAATTGACCGGCAATCTTTGTTTAACATTTTAGAGGAACTTGGACTTGACTCCAAAACACTAAGGCTTATCAAAGAATCACTGACAGACACTGTATCTAAAGTTAAATTCAGGGGAGAAATCTCTGAACCTTTTCTCATAAAAACTGGAGTACGTCAAGGTGACGGGCTATCTCCACTTCTGTTTAATATAGTCCTGGATAAAGTCATTAAGGAATGGGAAAAAGAATTAAAAAATCAATCATACTGGAAACCAATCCATCTTGGTAGAACCAAAGACAACGTGGAGATATCTTGTTTAGCATTCGCGGACGACTTGGCCATACTTGCAGATGATTAAGAAATCGCCACCAAACAAATAGAGATCCTTAAGGAATGCGCGGATAAAGTAGGTTTACAAATTTCGTTTCAAAAGACAGAATTTTTCTGTACGAAATTCCATATACACAGTTTGAACACAAAATATGGAAAAATAAATAGAGTAAAACATTTTAAATACCTAGGTGAAATTTTGGAGCCAACCGGAGGAGAGAAAGTTGCACAGAAGATCAGACAACAGAAAATGAAGAGAGCATATGGTATGACACATGAAATATACAATAAAAAATGCATCTCCTCAAACACAAAAATCAGACACTACTGCGCAGTAATTAAGCCAGCAGCACTATATGCTAGTGAAACGCTCACACTCCACACAAAATGTGATTTAGAAAAAATACTAAAAGAAGAACGCAAAATTATGAGAAAGATTTTAGGTCCAAAATTAACAGAAGAAGGATACCGGATACAATCAAGAAGAACCACAGAAACTATATCAAACCTGGCAGCAGACATAAGAAGGCGAAGATTAAAATTTTATGGACATGTCACTAGACTTCCCCCCACACGACTCACCAACAGAATTCTCACTTACATAGAAAAAGTCAAATCAACAACACCATGGATTAGCCAAGTAAAATTAGATTTACAAAAAGCAAATATTGAACTTAAAGATGTCAAAGATAGAAAAACTTTTAGAAATAAGGTGGAAAAGTGGATTGTATTGTCGGAGAAGGAAGCACTAAAGAGACCAGGAACAAAATGGACAGAAGAAAGAAAAAGAAAACATGGAGAACGAATGAAAGAAGTATGGAAGAAACGACGTCAGAAAGCTTTGCGTGATCCTTCTGGGTCCATTCGCGATAAGTAAGTAAGTAAGTAAGTATTATTCAATCAATGGCACCCAGTAACGTTGAGCAGGTGCAGACACCAACAAGTGACATTATTTCAGTAGAAGCAGTCCATCAGTGGCACCCAGTAATGTTGAACAGGTGCAGACACCAACAATTGACATTATTTCAGTAGAAGCAGTCCATCAGTGGCACCCAGTAATGTTGAACAGGTGCAGACACCAACAAGTAACATCATTTCAGTAGAAGCAGTCCATCAGTGGCACCCAATAATGTTGAACAGGTGCAGACACCAACAAGTGACATTATTTCAGTAGAAGCAATTCCATCAGTGGCACCCAGCAATGTTGAACAGGTGCAGACAGCAACAAGTGACCTCATCAGTAGTAGCAGTTCCATCAGTGGCACCCAGCAATGTTGACAGGTGCAGACACCAACAAGTGACCATTTCAGTAGAAGCAGTCCATCAGTGGCACCTAGCAATGTTGAACAGGTGCAGACACCAACAAGTGACATTATGTCAGTAGAAGCAGTCCATCAGTAGCACCCAGCATTGTTGAACCGGTGCAAGTAACAGTCCATAATATTCACTATCACTAATCAGACAATTTATCAGAGTTTATCAGCAGAAATTAAACATTTCCAAGTGGCACCCAGCAATGTTGAATAGGTGCAAGCACGAACAACAGTTTGAAGGCACACACAATTGCTTTTACAAAATTATTATCAATGCTCTTACACTGAACAAACAAATTATAATAAACACACGAATGATATCAGATAATTGTCATATTAAATATTACAAACACACAAATATCAGTAAACCTATAATATTTATGGGTGTCAGTGCAAGCCACAACAAACAAGTAAAATTATATTTAGGAGATAGGTCGGTACCAATTATTTGGGGTTAGGAAAGGAAAACACACAAAACACACTCACTCATCTTTCATCCACATTAAGTACTACTGTGTAATTGAATAGTGTTAACTATGTAAATGCAATTCTGTCCAAAATTTTATGTTCAACTTGTGTATCAAGTAGTAGTGGCAGCAATGTATAACAGTCAATAATAGTTAGTCATCATGTCAAGACCAATGTTTGCTAAGCCAAATCAAATGTACTGTTGCTGAACAACTGTCAGTGTGCCAAGATATGCAAATAAATAAATAAATAAATAAATAAATAAATAAATAAATAAATAAATAAATATATATATATATACTGCTTATTGATTTAACAAAGTGTGTGTGTAGACTATCTTCCTTCTACTTGTGTGTTCTAGTGTGCCAACTTCATCCTCCTTGTTCCATATAAACCAACAAAAAAAATATGCTCCTCACTTACTTCACCTCTTATCCACCAAAACTCCAATAATCATCAGCATCACATAATCATAATACTTCAATAATACCTCTTACGTCGATACATATAAACCTTATCATCAATATCATTTACCTTACCTCTTGTCCACCAAAACTCCAATAATCATCAACTTAACACAATCTCAATACCTCAATAATACCTCTTCAATACGTCAACACATATAAACCTTACCGCCAATATCATTTCACTTCCATAACAACTCTTTCCTCTAGTCAGTTTCCTCGAACAAGTACAGACAAAATCCTAGTGCAAACTTCAATTTATCGTACCATGCAATCCGAAGGCACAATGTCCACACACAACCTCTGTGTAGTCCACCTGAGCCAAATCTTCTACTCATTATGAATTATAAAATACATTTTGGTTACCTTGTCCATCACTAAACAAAAGAAATGCATACAAGACCTCTAACAGCCTTTAGTTCGAATAACTTTCAGTAAGTAAGTACGAGTACGGAGTTTTAATGATCGTAATATTTCACAGTGTGTACACCACTTCAAGAATCATGGCAAAACAGAAGCAAACATGTGGAGTATTTCTTGTGTCGAGTGTCACTTACTATTTCAATTGCTCACGAAAAATGCAGTGTAATGACTGTCAATGGTCTAAACCTAGTATTGGTATGTCATGTCGTTAGCTTCCTTCCTATTAGCATAAATTTATACAGCTTCCATAAAACCTCCAGCTCATGTGACTTCAATGAAGTTTCTTGTACCAACGTCGTTCGTAGAATTATAGCAGTTCATTTTCTTAATCTTAAAATATAAGGCACTAAGCGTAGGCAAAACATACAACAGCGAGTAAATATACCAGTGTAGTACAATCCCTACAACGAGGCTCTGCCAAGCAAACAATCTATAATTAATACCATAGTGTAACCTAAACTCTATGTTCGTACACAGTATATCAGCATTTCTATATACCAAATTAAAGAATAGTTATGACAACAAGCAGAAATGTGTAAATATGCAATCCATACGCAATGCAGCAAATATATATCTTACATAATAAACAGGTCATTAGCATCATATCAGCATAAGCAAATAAATGTTCATATGTAATATTAATAAGTAAACACGAAGGCGCAAGCAGATAAATCACAAAGTATAACCTACATACATAACCATATCAGCACAATTAATCAGGTGACAATTATAATTTAAATAAATAAGCACAGCTGGCACATAATAAAAAAAATATGACGTTAGTGAAAAAGCATAGCAGCCAAGCGATGCATAATATACATAAGTAACAACCCTGTTCATTAATCAATCATTGTCAAAATCAGTTAATGTACGCAAGCACGTCGCTTCACAAGTAAATTCATAGAACATGAAATTTAGTACAAAGTATGAATCACGTAATCGTGAGCAGCAAATTACGTCTAAAGTACGTACCTAAGTGGAAATATGTTACCTGAAAAATAAACTCAATTTATAGTTACCTTTTTAGTTTATTAGTTTCTTCTTCGAAATTACATTCTTCCTGAAATTTTCTCGATAGCAAGTCCTCTTAACGTCGGACACACATAGAATTTACCTGAAGTTCTTAAATATTTTATACAACCGTATCCTGAAAAATACTGAACGTTAATAACATAATTTATCAAGTCACTATAGCTTTATACTGAATTTATTCGGAGAAATTACACTGTGTATTTATTTACGGCTGTCAGTGCATTCGCACTGAGCGCTCGATCAGCTGCAGGTACGCGTGACGTAGGAAGTAATTGTTTGCGGTCAACGACTGCCTTGTGTGCCGCGCAGACTTGACTGTTGCTTTGAGTGTGTGCCGCCGCCGGAACACGGCGCGGTATCCTTGTATTCTCTGCGTGTTTACATGTAACTGTTAGTCTCTCAAAAGTATGTCATTCCACAAAAATTTTAACGTTCGATATATGATGTACTCCCTTACAGCGCCGAGATTTAAGAGTTTCTACTTCGACAGTGTTATCATGAATAATTTTGCGAACCCTATATGGACCGTTATAAAGCAGAAAAAATTTGCGACACAAGCCTTTTCCTTTGTGAGACAAACGATGAGACTTAATTAACACCTTCTGACCAACTGACAAGATTTTTAAACGACCAGGACGTTTAGCTGATTTCTCTCTTCTAGCAGCCGCAGATGCAATATTTTGCAGAGCCAGATTCACAACTTCAGAATGCCGCAGTTTCCGTGTAGGCGGAAAAGGAACGATTTCAGAAATGCGATTTGTCGGTGCTTTATTTTTTAATATCAATATAGGCGGTAAAGAAGTTGAATCATTAGGGAGTTCATTCAGAATATTTTGAAAAATATGAAGATACTGATCCCAAGCTCTGTGATTCTGATGACAATAAAGACGACACAATTTATTGATTTCCTTCATCCATCTCTCTGAAGCGTTAGATTGAGGGTGAAAAAGTGAAATGAAATTTGGTTTAATCTTACGACGCCTTAGAGTACGAAGCCAAATTTTGGAGCGAAACTGTGATCCATTATCTGATATAACCTTATCAACATGACCCACTTCTTTAAGAAAATGTTTGATGAAAGCATTAGATACTGAACGAGCTGTTGCTTTGCGTAAAGGCGTAAATCACACATATTTTGATCTCAATTCCACTGCTACCAAAATGTGCGCAAAACCATTAGTAGAACGAACCACTGTACCGAACAAATCGACTGCAGCCATGTCCTTTAATTTCGCTGGAATGATGGGAAACAACGGTGCTCTGTGAGAAATAGTTGGCGGCTTAGCCTTTTGACATAATTTGCATTTGACAAGAACAGATCGAATACGTTTTTCCGTATTACTGAAGTAGCAATTTTCTCGTAATTTATGAAAGCATTTTCTGGGACCAAACTGTGCATAACTGAAATGTGTGTACCAAATCAATTTATTGACCCACTCATCAGGAATACAAACTAACCAAACAGCGTTGTCGACCGATTTTCGTTTAAAAAGAATATCATTGCGAACTAAATAATACTGTCTAATCGCTACGCTTTCCTTTCTCCTCCACTTCTCCTTAATGTCCTTCCAGATTGGATCCTTATTTTGCTCCTTAGCGATGTCCTGGAGCGAAGACGAAATAAAATTTTCAAACGCAACACCTTGAATATACATCAAACAATAATTGTTTTCCTTGCAGTCCTCCTCAGCACTTTGTTTCAAGCCTATAGGTGCACATGATAAAGCATCAGCAATAATATTTGAAGAGCCCTGTATGTAAACAATATTAAAATCAAATTCCTGTAGGTACAGCGCCCATCGTGACAATCTTCCATGTGTTAATTTTGTTGACATAAGAAATTCCAGAGCTCAATGATCGGTGTAAACCTTAGTATGTCTGCCAAACAAAAATGTCCGAGATTTTGTGAAAGCCCAAACAACAGCCAAAGCTTCAAGTTCCGTAATCGAATAATTCTTTTCTGATTTAGAGAGAACACGACTTCCAAATGCAATAGTTTTCTGTACTACAACGCCGTTTTCTTCTATCTCTTGAAATAAGTGTGCACCTAGGCCTTTGTATGATGAGTCCGTCGCCAAACAAAAATCTTTAGATAAATCCGGATGTGAAAGAAGTGGAGCAGCAACTAAAGCATCACGAAGTTGTTCAAATTCTGATTGAGCTTCCTCATCCCAACACCAATTAGAATTCTTTCCAGATAGTTCACATAAACGAGGTGTGGCCAAATCTAAGAAAGCGTCTAAGAAAATTACAGACACCAAGGAAACTACGAACGTCACGTTTTGTGGTAGGAACAGCATAATTACGAATAGCATCTAGTTTCTCTGGATCAGGAAGAATACCTTCTGTAGAAATAATATGACCAAGAAATTTCACCTGAGAACGACCAAATTCAGATTTTTCCGAGTTCACTGTAATGCCAACTCTTGCAAAAATACGTAATAATGAATCCAAAATTTTGTTGTGCTCATTCTAAGAACGTTTTGCAATAAGAATATCGTCAACATATGAAGTGATATTGTCACGAAGATAAACAGGTAAAATTTCGTTTAAACTACGAATGAATGCTGCTGAAGATACAGTAAGTCCAAACGGTAATTTCCGAAACTGGTAACAGTTACCAAAGGCTAAAAAGGCAGTGTATTTTCTACAATCAGGGTGGAGTTCTATTTGCCAAAAACTTGCGCGCATATCAATCGTGGATAAAACTTTAATTCCATGGAAATGTTGAAGAAGTTCATCTAAATTTTGTGGGCGGTCAGTTTCAGGAATGATGATATTATTTATCTGTCTGGAATCCAGAACCAAACGAATTGACCCATCCTTTTTAAGAACGACTTGTAATGGGCTGGTATAAGGACTGACTGCTGGCTCTATAATACCTTGATCTAACATGTATTGAAGTTCACTCTTAACCTTGTCTCTGTAAGCCAAAGGAATAGCGTATGTTTTCCCCCGAAATGGTGTGTGTTCTTTTACTTTAAATAAATATTGTAAGCCTTGTATAGTTCCTGTGTGATGACTAAATACTGTAGCATGTGAAGTCAAAATTTGGTGAAGTTCTTCTCTTGCAACGTCATCTGGCACTTCAACTTTCTTAACCTTTAATTAATTCTTCGCTATTAATTATATCATCCATTGCGTCTCTGTATCTATTGTCGTTGTCATGAATGAACACATTGTCGTCATAATGCTCAACGAGAACATCAGAAGTAAGAAACCTTAAACATTTTGTATCTGATTCAGATCTTGTTAAACACTCGAAAAATTTCAAACATTTCGGCATTCCGGCAACAGTCAAATTCACACTTCCTTCTTTAAAGTTCAAAATTGCCTTATGTGTGTTAAGAAACTCCATACCTAATATAATTTGTGTACTAAGTAATGGAACAATAATAAAATTAGCAGAAAATTCGTATCCTTGACAAATGAAATTTAAGTTGGTCTGTTGTTTGACTTCCACACTTTTTCCAGAAATAACTCCTCGAATTGTAGTTTTAGAAACAGGTAACACAGGACAAGCGATAGTTCTTACACACATACGAAAAACTGATTCACTAATAACATTCAATGGGCTCCCAGAATCTAAAACCGCAGTGAACTTATTCTTACCCACACATACGTCAATAATAGGATGTAAAAATGAGTCTACATTATTTTCCTTTTCGTCTAGCAAAATGTCTCTCACGTCTTCCAGGCGTACGTAGTGCAAAGTAGTAGTGTCATTACTTTCTGAACCGTCTATATTGCTGCCAGAAGCCGAAGCTACAAGTCATTGTCGAATGCCTGCGTCACGTCTTTGATTATTCGCGTCATTTCGCGGATCAATTTCTACGATTTGCACTTGTCTCTCTAAAGTTCTGTCACGTGGAGGATGCCAATTAGGTCCCTCATGTCTGTTAGATGCAAATTCTTGGTTGTGTCTGTTATTAAAATCTCTATTTTCCTGTCTATCTGCATGACTGCTTCTTGTGTAATTTCGACTGTCACTTCTGAAATTATTGTTGTATCTACTACCCTGGTTATTTCTGTAGTAAGAATTTCTATTACTATATGAATAATTTCTGTCTTGATGATACCGATTACTGTTTCCGTATAATTGATCATTCCGGTAGGAATTTCCGATATTATAATTGTCTGTGTAATTTCTGTTAGAACGTCTGTTATTGTCATAAGGCTGGTATCTATTGTCCTGTCTGTTTCGTCTGTCATTCTCAAAATTACCGATATAACGTCCGTTCCGATCACTATCCCTTTTCTCTGAAAATCTATTGTGATTACCGTTACTGAAAAAATTACAAGAAGTCCCGTCCTCGTTGTCATACTCAAGTTCTTGTAGCAAAGTCTTAAAAGTCTCAATGTCGTCTTTACATCTTCCGGCTAAAGCAATTTGTCTTATGGATTGTGGCAGCTTAGTTAAACAAATGCGAATTAATTCAGTCGGTCTATAAGGGCTGGAACGTAACTGATTCTTTGGAACATGTCTTCAAAGTATTCTGCTGGCGTGCGGAACTCAGACTGTTTAAAATTACGCTGCATAATAAGACTGTGTTTGACTCTGTCTTGCGTGTTTTCCGACCAATATGCCGATAGAAATGCATGATAAAAATCATTTAGATTATTACAATCTCTAATAAGTGCACGCATGCGCGTCGCCGGTTCGTTTTCCAAATATCTACACATAAATTCCAGTTTGTGACTTAGTGGCCAATTTGGTGGAAGTGCGTACATAAATTGATCTAACCATGAACATGGATATATGTCATTCTTAGAATTGCGAAAGATCTTAAATTTCCGAACAGTTAAGAAGTGTTTATAGTCAAAGTTTTCTCCTCGTGGCGACAAAGACCTACCGCGTCTGTCCCAGTCCGAACGTCGATTATTGTCAGTTTCGCGCGCCTGGCGCTCTCTTGTTGCATCCCGTAAATGAAACAAATTATTTTCTTCAAACCCCTCTGCTATCTGTGATTCTAAATTTCTTCTGCTGTCTTTTCCTACGATTGCGCGTTCAATTTGTTTGTCTTGCTTTCGCAATGCCTCAAATTCCCTTTTGACACGTTCAATAAATTTTCCTTGATTTTCAACATACTTATTTATGTTCTGGTACTCTTCGGTTTCTGCAAATGGCAATGGAGCTGTATCATCTGAATCTCTGTCCCCATTTAAACTAAGACTTGTCAATTTATCTGAAATCTCCTCAACTCTTTCCGATAAGTCACCTATTTGTTCCTTCTGTTTATTTACGTCTTCCGTAAGTGTTGCGACTCGGGTTTCGGTATTGACACATTTAGTAGTTAACTGTTCATACTGTTGTGTTAGGTTATTTATTCTGTCATTTGGTACGGATTCCTCGATTCTTTCAAGTATTTCTTCCTTATCATGTGCACGTTGTAAATTTAACTCTGAAAACTTTTGTACTATCAGGCGATCTCTTTCTTCCTGTTCTCTATCCTGTTCCTTTTGCCTGATTTCTATTGAAATTAATCTGTTATTGTGAGCATTCAAAATACGTTGTACTTCTTCTCTAATTTCTTTCTTTAATTCATCTTTCATGTTTTTAAAACATGTCCCTATTCGTGAGTCTAACCGTGTTTCCATTGTTTCCATCTCAGTTTTAATTGTTCCTATCTCTGTTTTAATTTCAGATCGTAACTGTGATCCCAGTGAGTCTAACCGTGTTTCCATTGTTCCCATATCGGTTTTTAATTCAGATCCCAAATTTAATATTGCACTCATCAACTGCTCCATATTAACTTGTTCGAAATTCTTTTCGCCCCTAACATTTCCCGTAAAACTAACTTCCTTCGTCATAGCAGTAAAGCTATCTGTGTTCGATACTATCCCAGAATCTTCTGTCATTAATCTCATATTCTGAAAATTTTTTGATTGTGAAAATATTTGAATTGGTTCCGGACTATTTTCCCGACTTATTAAATTGTTTTCAACTCCATTATTCATCATCCTGTTCTCCTGTGTTGGCGAGTTCGCCATGTTAACGATTTCGTCATTCTCACTATTCATCATTTTTGCCTTTTTCATCGATCGCGTAATCATTTACAAAACATACAAAACTCGTCACTATACGAAAATTACACACAATGAGACTTTATCTCCAACAATACCATTCACACGAAATGTTTCCCGACAAACACGCCTAACGAACAATTAAAATCTTCATAATTGCACAAAATTGTCAAACCCGTATACAAGACAACAAAAATTAAATTCTACAAAAAATACCATTAGAAGAATGACAATTACCAAATCTACACATGCAATATAGACTACAATTAATAAACTACAAATTACTACAACAATCCTACTATCTGCTATTTTTACAATCAGAAGAATTCCAAGGGACGATCCGAAGCAGCGGTCGCCACGTGCATGGGGGCTTAATTATATTATTGAATGCAAATAATTTTTTATTTTTGGTAACTGACTGTCCGGTTACGCAGTCTCATAAACGGTTGGCCCTGACTAGTATTTGTACGCAATCTGACTGCATAGAACAACAACAAAGAACGAAAGAAAACTTCCGTTAACAAAATTAATTAATTAAGTCCCCAGCAACTATGAAAGCTACGAAACCACAAGGCACAAGTGTCGCTGTTCTGTGTGTGGAAGTGTGATTCAACGTACACATCTGGCACGGTTCTTCCTCAATACGACAAGATATTTTAAATACCATTTATTCTGAAGTAATAAAAAATAAACAATACTATAATTACACATAGAAACCAGAAATACAGTCTAATACAAGAACACGAGCCAGATGCTTTGTTGACTGAACCTGTGTCCAAGAGGCATTATTGTTTAAGACATTGAAGTAATAAAAAAAAGGAATTTTTTTACGTTCATATATATTGACGAAAAGCACACTCTGATCAATACAGCATCCCCAACCCAACAACATCTGGTGTCTAGCCCATCAAAACAATACTACAAGTTCTGAACAAGCACTCACTACCGCAACTTCTCAACAACGACTCACCACTGCTACATCTCAACAAGCACTCTCCACCACGACTTCTCGATAGGCACTCTCCACTACCACATCTCAACAAACACTGCCAGTGGAGGCGGCTGAATAATACTCTTCGGTGCAATCTCTGGCGCTGTGGCTCAGTGTAGCCATCTTTCAATGATTAACTGGATCTTGTAGTTCTGCCGAGTGAGTTCTCTTGTAATAAGTGCTCATACGTAATGTTTTAAAACGTTCCTTCATAACTGAGAAGCAACTCATTTTTTGACATATTAACACGAACTGTCACCAGGACTTTAGTCAGAATAAGATTGTCAAAAGTTATGGGTTGGGATCCAGTCGCACCTTGTTGCTGATTGAAATGAAAAGGTTGCTCGCTCTGATGCAAGCCTCATCATTGTCATAACTGTTTCCTAATTTATTTAACCTTTAAGCATAGGTGCGCATCTTAACTCCGAATCTTTCGACATACAGTTTCCTAATAAAATAAAAATTATGTAATTTGTTTGAGTAATTGAAACACTCTTGTTATCAGTATTACCTACACGTTTCCATGTGCTGCAGAAGGGCATTTAATAAGACAGACTGTGTTCAGCGCGGTTGCACCCGATACGGGCGGGCTGCAGGTCCGGGCCCTTTTAATGATTGTCATGTTGTTCCTGTTTTGACTTCTCTTGTAAAAGCTTATTCAATTCGGAAATTCGTTAGTTTGTAAAGAAAACAAATTTATGATTATATATTGTTAAATAAACAGATTGTGTGAAAAGAAAGTTACATTGTTGGGTACTCCGTTCCACGTTTTCCTTAATACCATGAAATACCATATATCGCCTAGGACATATATTAAGTAAAGAGGGGCTCACGCTTACACAGAATCATGTGGACGTAATCATTAATGTACCTCCTCCTAAGCCTCAAGAAATTACAGTCGTTCTGCCCAAAATTAAATATTATTTGAACTCCATTACAAATGTGGCCCATATTTCTCATCCCCTTAATCAGCTCTGTAATGAGGATATTACATTTGTGGGGTCTGTGGCGTGAAAGAGGGCTTTCTTGAAGCTTAAAAACATACTTAAGTCGGTTCCTTGTTTAGCAACGTTGCTACCTGGAAAACGCTAAACGTTTGCCATCGATGCGTCCGTTTGTGGCATTGGTGCCATACTGTTCCACAAATATCCTGATGGCAAAGAACAGATCACTGTATTTCAATGTAAAACTTTGATTCAAAAAATCGATTTTTTTAAAATTGCATTTTTGGATCCATAAAAGTGTTTAGAATTCACCCATGAAACGGTTTTTCCGAATATGCAACGGAAATGTTTGTTATTCGCAGTTGAACAAAAAAATGCATCTGTCTGAAATCGGCCTTTTTCACGCACCAGTTTTTTTCTTTCGGAGAACGCGTTATTGTACCGGTGCTTGGGAGGAAACACAAAATTCAAATGCAAGTTTGAACGCGTGTGTTTGGAAGTTAGCCCCCAAGCATTTGCATTCTGCTGCGAAGACTGTGGAGACTGCGACTTTCCTGGCAGTGAGCAGTTTCAACGAAGGGTATTCAGCAATTCTGAAGACCATGACAACGATGGACGTAACCCCGGGACTCTATTCGACGCAGTTCGCCAAGCATTCGGACGACCACCGGATTCAAGCGGTCGAAAACCGCTTGTCGCCGGCCGTGCGAGCGGCTCTGGAGCAGCGCAGGATGGCCCAGATCGAGCAGAACGCCCTCTATGAGGAAGAGGAAGGACTAGTTTATGGAGCCGGAATAGCAGATTGAACGTAACTTGCATAATATTGCATTTATATGTAGTCAAAACTTCAAACGTGTTTTTCTCGAAACAACTTTTTTTATCGCGCGGTTGGTAACTTCAAATCTACTGAACCGATTGGCATGATTCAATGTTTCCGACGAAGCTAACTAAATTGTCTAGGAGTTGTACCACTGTAATTCCGATCCATCAACTATAAATATTTTTATTTGGTCGACGAAGTCGAAAAATCGATGAAAAAACCCTATTTTTTCAAATAGCCGCCATTTTGTTTCCTACGGTCCAAATAACTTAAGCGAGGTACAACTCCTAAAGAATCTTATATAATTCGCTAACGTCAACTCAATTTTGTTTTCAGACTAGCCCGCTGACCTGTGACATACCGCGCGTGGAGGTCTACATCGAAATTTTGTGTCGTTCCGACGACACTTCCACCTTTTCTCTTAGACATTTCCGGTCGAGAAAACTCCAGTTTGTAGAGAAAATACCAATAAACATTTTGACCAATTTTAACATTGATATCTATAACACATCCCGAGAAACAAATTCTCAAAGAACATGCTTTTTTCGGGATAAAGATAGTAAACCTCCTCTTAAATGGTGCATAGAGGAAGAGGTACTGGCCGCCATATACAGCCTAGAAGTTTATGTATTTCTCGATGGTATTAATTTTTACCTGATCATCGATCACAAGCCCCTCATTTTACTGTTTTGTTCCCAAGCGATACTTCTCGATAGCATGGGACAGTGGTTGCAGTGGTGGCGTTGCTCCTAAGTAACTATACCTACAAGATCCACAAACGTGGACGCACTTTCCCACTTGCAGTGAGGACCAGATGCAAACTTTGATAGGCAGAAACCACTACGTTTTGGCTCAGACACAAACCAGCGGTACACCCTCAAAGAATTCTCCAATATGGTGCACAAAGTAGCACCAGGAATGGGCTAAGTTCCACTGCTCTGCAAGCTGTTGTGTTGAAAGGGTACAGTACCGCCCGACATTGAAAATAGGTACAACATACTTCATTAATTTTGTCAGAACAACACATTTTTTTCTAATAATAACTCGATTTCAATTAATACAGTCAAGCCGGATACAAGTGTGGGAAATAATGACAATTTATTTATTTAATTGATCACATGTGCACGCCCACAAAATAAATCCCTACATCCAGTTTGGTGAGATCTGTGAAATGAATGAATGTATGGTCGTCTGCTAACCGCAGATAGTGAATGTGAATATATGATCATCTTTGAGACGATCCTTTGGCCACCTTTGGTGGAACCAAAGAGATGAAACTTACCGGAGCTTTGAGCGCCTGAAATGTGGCTGACCAATACGGTAACATGGTCTTCCCCCACCTCGACAGAGGTGCGAGATGACCTGGAGAACGGCCATGTTTCAGCACTCTGCCGATGGATCTTGTGCTGTTAAGACCTGTCTTGGGTGTGCTCCATAAAGACAAAAGAGTGGAGGCATGGTATGCATGTGGAATATTTAAGAGTAGTTTGAAATAATAATTTCTCTATTTCAGGAACTTTTGTGGGGAGAATTAAATGTCAGGCAGGTAATATTAATGGGATCGTAGTAATCTTCGGAAGTGACCAGCAGCCACAATGAAGCCACTTGTAGCAATAAGTTGAAATACTTCCGTGTGCTTAAGTTAAGCTGAATTACTAGCGTGTGTACAATAAGTTGAAATATTTAAGAAATAGCGTGTGTACCATAAGTTGAAATATTTAAGAAATGGCATGTGCAGGACCTGAAATTAGAGACGAGTACTTCCACGTGGTGAGTACTGTGTGAGTCTCAATCTGTGTATGAGACAAAGGATAAAGAGAAGTACTCGTCCATGGTATCAGTTGAGGACTCGCGCGTGTGATGAATATGTTCTTAATATTACTTTGCGTGATATGATTCCGTGTGACGCTAGATTCAAACTCTGAGAGAGAAGCAAGGTGAGTCGGCCGTCTATCCAGCAACGCCACTTGGCTTGCATTGCACAGGAAGACGTGCATATATCTCCAGAGTTCATAGTAGGAAAGTAGAATTACAAAGTGGGGCAGTGTCGTGTGAAACTGGGATAAATACTAATTGAAGTGGGAAAGCTGAAAGTGATAGTGTTGTGACTATTTATTGTATTGTATTCCGTGTTGTAGTGTGGTGTATGTCATGTAATTTGGGTATGTGTGGTTTGCATGGGAGAGTAGCAAGGTAGTTTCAAAAGATTAGTGGGTTATGCTTGTTCCTTCGGTACCGCTCGGTCTGGAGGAAAGTTTCGTGATGATGATTGTGAGAGTCGAAATGTGAGGTATAATAAAAGATCCACCATCCTATCCAGAAAGTGCACTGTAGCGTTAAATAATTACGAGACCATAAGGTAGAGAATCACCAATGTTAAGCCATGCCCACTGAACGGAATTTCTCATGTGTTATTGTTGTAGGTTATAGAATTTGTGTGTTTAGGTTGTAGAATTTATCGGAATAAATAAGATAGTGAAAAGAAAAAGATTGGTGGACTTTTCCTTCGAATTGTATGTTGTCATGATGTCCCAAATTTATAACGTGTGCGCCATTCATATTCAGTGCGGTGGCCACGTGTTGATAAAAGCCGTTAAATAAAAGAAAAAAGAAAATGTGGTATTGCCAGTGCGTAGTGAACAGTCAGAGTTATGTAAATTACTGATAGTCAGAAGTGCGATTCCGTCGCGTATTATTCATACAGGAGGTTGATTAGTGACTTAATTGTGAGTACGAGAGTTCATGTTACTCGATAAATGAGAATGAATCCACTCGCTTGGCAGACCACTCATCTTGCAGGCCTGACTGCTTGATGCCACAGTATGAGCAAGGCACGTGGGTGCCTCTCAGTGTGCTGTATGGTAAGGTTGTCCAGTGCACCTGCCTAAGGACACTGAACGAGAATGGTGCACCTATTTCTCGTTATAGCACAGGCTTAACATCACAGAGGGAGCCCGTTTTTAGCTAAAGACGATTCTGAATGTTGGGTGGTAGTTCCTGCCATGCTACCCCCCACCCCCACGCGCCGCACCCTAACACCGAAGCTCCTTCAGATTGCACATTGGGGAATGTGCAGAATGAAGGCAGTATTGTGGCTTCATGAGTAATGTGTATTGGTCTGGTGTTGCCGTCGCCATGAATCATATCATCTGTAACTGTTAGGCTTGCGCCCACGATCAATCAGCCCCAGGACAGTGTTTCCACCCTTGGAGACGCCTTGGTCACCCCTGGCAAAGAACTCACTGGTACACATTACTGGCGTGAAGTTGGCTAGGAGTGGAAAAACCGAGCAAAATAAGGAGTGAACATCATTCGTATGAAGATTTTTATTGACAGTAAACAGGAAAGACAAGTTTATCAATTAGGTCAACAAGACATTGACATCTTAAGGGGCTCCGGAACGCCCTATACTTGCAATGTTAAAATAACGCTTATAAATTACATCTTTCCTCACAAAGTATTTGAGATAGGAAGTTGAACTTTTAACAGATTATTTATTGGAATATGGGCTACAACTTAACACAGGGATTTTACAAAATTTTAGTTCAGTTATTAAAGATGATTTTTTTCAATTGTAATGAAAATTCACAACATTTTTTTGCACTTTTTTATTTATATATTCAAAAATATACAGTTTTTTGGGAAAAGGCTGTGTTAAATTATGCAGAAGGTACTGTGTAACATTTACTGAAAGTTTGAAACAAATACACTCCTGGAAATGGAGAAAAGAACACATTGAAACCGGTGTGTCAGACCCACCATACTTGCTCCGGACACTGCGAGAGGGCTGTACAAGCAATGATCACCCGCACGGCACAGCGGACACACCAGGAACCGCGGTGTTGGCCGTCGAATGGCGCTAGCTGCGCAGCATTTGTGCACCGCCGCCGTCAGTGTCAGCCAGTTTGCCGTGGCATACGGAGCTCCATCGCAGTCTGTAACACTGGTAGCATGCCGCGACAGCGTGGACGTGAACCGTATGTGCAGTTGACGGAATTTGAGCGAGGGCGTATAGTGGGCATGCAGGAGGCCGGGTGGACGTACCGCCGAATTGCTCAACACGTGGGGCGTGAGGTCTCCACAGTACATCGATGTTGTCGCCAGTGGTCGGCGGAAGGTGCACGTGCCCGTCGACCTGGGACCGGACCGCAGCGACGCACGGATGCACGCCAAGACCGTAGGATCCTACGCAGTGCCGTAGGGGACCGCACCGCCACTTCCCAGCAAATTGGGGACACTGTTGCTCCTGGGGTATGGGCGAGGACCATTCGCAACCGTCTCCATGAAGCTGGGCTACGGTCCCGCACAGCGTTAGGCCGTCTTCCGCTCACGCCCCAACATCGTGCAGCCCGCCTCCAGTGGTGTTGCGACAGGCGTGAATGGAGGGACGAATGGAGACGTGTCGTCTTCAGCGATGAGAGTCGCTTCTGCCTTGGTGCCAATGATGGTTGTATGCGTGTTTGGCGCCGTGCAGGTGAGCGCCACAATCGGGACTGCATACGACCGAGGCACACAGGGCCAACACCCGGCATCATGGTGTGGGGAGCGATCTCCTACACTGGCCGTACACCGCTGGTGATCGTCGAGGGGACACTGAATAGTGCACGGTACATCCAAACCGTCATCGAACCCATCGTTCTACCATTCCTAGACCGGCAAGGGAACTTGCTGTTCCAACAGGACAATGCACGTCCGCATGTATCCCGTGCCACCCAACGTGCTCTAGAAGGTGTAAGTCAACTACCCTGGCCAGCAAGATCTCCGGATCTGTTTCCCATTGAGCATGTTTGGGACTGGATGAAGCGTTGTCTCACGCGGTCTGCACGTCCAGCACGAACGCTGGTCCAACTGAGGCGCCAGGTGGAAATGGCATGGTAAGCTGTTCCACAGGACTACATCCAGCATCTCTACGATCGTCTCCATGGGAGAATAGCAGCCTGCATTGCTGCGAAAGGTGGATATACACTGTACTAGTGCCGACATTGTGCATGCTCTGTTGCCTGTGTCTATGTGCCTGTGGTTCTGTCAGTGTGATCATGTGATGTATCTGACCCCAGGAATGTGTCAATAAAGTTTCCCCTTCCTGGGACAATGAATTCACGGTGTTCTTATTTCAATTTCCAGGAGTGTATGTTTGGAAGATCCTTAGAAAACATGTAATTAGCATGAGAAAATAAAAGTTTTGGGAATCGAGCGACAAAGATTGGATTAACTTTTTAGTGCATTCCAGGTCCATAGGATGGATTATCTTCATCCTCTGCAAACTCCTCCTCCAGCTTCCTCTTGTTCCTCCTCCTGTTTACTCTTGCTTGTATTTCTAGACTCTTTACAGCCCTGTCTGCAGCCCGAAGGCGTTCGTTGTCTAAAGCAAGCATCGCTCGTTGTTGTGTTCGTAGATTTTGCTACCATTTTCTTCAGTTGCAGTTACTGGCAACACTGTTCCAAAAGGTGGTCATGTATGAACACTTATCACATTTCAGTTGTATTTCACTAGCAAGTCCTACGTGCTTTATTATGGAGAGTTCCAGACCAACTTCACTACAATGAATACATCTTACACAGTTTGAAAAAATTCCTTTGAGAACCGACATATCAAATTTTTCATTCGCATCCGATTCGCCCATAAAACATTCATAGTTTTCACTCATTGAACCAAGCTTCTTCTGTGAAGTATTTTCTTTCCCACTTTGACTGCTATGGGCAGGTGTGCTTGAGAGGTTAGGTTCACTCACTTGGTTATCGTCTTTATTGTTTACAGTAATAACACATACCTTTGGCTTTCCAACATTTCTCCTTTTCTTAAAAGCCTTCAGAGGATTTCTAATAACTTTACTTTTACTCATTATTATACTTCAACAAAACAGAGACTCAAGAAACAGAATTAATTACGAATATTTTCGAGATAACGACAGAGTAAATAAACATGAAACAATCGACAATCACACCAGCGATATATATTGAACCATCACAGGTTAGCCACAACACATACTTTATCTCACATCACTAAAATGTACCTGATGAACACGGACGTTAATAATAACACCATTTGACAGCAGTTTAACAGCGCCACAGTCGGTCACGCCCATGTAGAACACATTTCAAAAAAAATGTAAAAATAGTTGTAGTCTTCGGAATGGAATAAATTATATATCTATTAAAAGGTACTAGTCTGCAGATTCAGAAAACGCAAAAAAGTAAAAATTGAACTTTTTATGATTTTGAGCCTTTCCGGAGCCCCTTAAGATAAAATCATCAAATTAGATAAAACAGTTTAAGAGATACTAATAATCGATAAAATAATTAAGTACAAAACTCAAGAATATCCAAAATAACAGTGTTTTATAACAGTCCTCAAAACAGTGGGGCAATAAACATCTTTAGAATGCGTTTAACTAAAATACAACAGATAATTCAGGTTTACCTAAAAGAAATTCATTAAAAGGAAAGAGGAACAATTAATGCTCTTTGGTATGAAACCACCGTGCATCGGGCAATGTGGTCCAGATAAACAGCACTGAAATTACTTAGGGCAGGCCCAATACGCTGCTCACCACAATCCTCCTTTTCTAAGCAACCAGTGGGTACTCGCCCCAAGTCACAAACAGATAATTATAGCCTGACGAGCAGAGAAGAATTTTTGAGTAAAACGAGTAAAAATTTAAGTAATCAGATTGCATGCTGGTAGCGTCAACGAAACAGTTATAATAAGCTAACTGGCCAAGGCAACCACCCCCACTTACATCTGATTATAAGGAAGTTCATTGGCCAACAGAGATTCAGCTACAAATCACGCCACAAAGCGGAAACGGTAATTAATTAACTATCGCGAGGAACGAAAAATGTTGGTGGAGGGACGGTGCTGACGAACGCCAGCTACATTAAATACAAGCTTGACTTGGAAGTATAATACACCAAAATAGATGCAACAAGATTTTCCCCCATAAAAGGAATAATCATGCGGGCTGCATATTACTAATGAAAGTGACTTTGCGATACAAAACCCCAATAATGTAAAACACACAATCAAATCACAACTCTGTGATAGTTACCAAACTGAAGATATATTGTTTTCATACGAGGGCAACACTCTCCTCAAATCCAGAATGAGATTTTCACTCTGCAGCGGAGTGTGCGCTGATATGAAACTTCCTGGCAGATTAAAATTGTGTGCCGGACCGAGACTCGAAATCGGGACCTTTGCCTGCGGTTCGTAGGAGAGCTTCTGTAAAGATTTGAAGGTAGGAGACGAGGTACTGGCGGAAGTGAAGCTGTGAGGACGGGGCGTGAGTCGTGCTTGGGTAGCTCAGATGGTAGAGCACTTGCCCGCGAAAGGCAAAGGTCCCGAGTTCGAGTCTCGGTCGGGCACACAGTTTTAATCTGTCTAGAAGTTTCAAGCTCCTCAATTCACTTGCTTAGACACAGGAACAAGGAACTACACAACAACAGGAGGCTAAACCGAGTCCTATCCAGAAAAAGGAAGGCACGAACATGTGCAGGAACCGAACCAATCACAATTATTAAGTTCGCAATGGAGGGGAAGCTAAGTTTTTACAAATGCCGTGTGGTCTGGCCACCGAAGCAATCAACCAAAAGTAGTTCACCGAGCATACAAAGCTGCTGTGCGGTGACAAACAGTGGAAAAACTTGGAGTCACCAGGAGATGCACGAATGACGATCCACCGCCCTCCTCCAGGCCTGGTTGGCCAAAGGAATAAAGTGTGTGTTTTCAGTGCACGTCTCTCATGTCCAGAAAATGCTCAGCCAGACAAACTTGGAAGTCAAAGGAGAGGTATAAGAAACAGCCAGTCCGTTGCTCCATGGATCTGTGCTGTCCATGCCGCTTGACTCATTGTCTCTCCCAGAAAAAATGCCTTAATGCCACTCATGGCAAAAGTGCCACGCCCTCTTCACGTCAAAGATCGTATTGTAAGAGATGTGGCGCGACTTATCGATCGCGCAACTGTTCGCACATGTTGACTTCAGGGTTGCTAGTTGTCGATGCCGTCTCTAACTTTCCTTACGTGGCATGGATGGCTATCACTACCCCAGAAGCTAATATTAACGCCCTATTCATCGTAGATATATATATATATACTGACCAGCCACAACATTATGACCACCGACCTATTGTCGATATAAACCCATCCAGGCGATAGCAGCATCACCTGTAGAGGAATGACTGCTAGTCAGATACATGCACGGTGCAGGTAGTATCAGGAAGTGTGCCGTCCGTGTGTGGAAAGGGGAAAGGCGCGCAATCTATCTGAGTTTGACTGAGAGCGGATTGTGATGGCCCAGAGGCTTGACATGAGCATTTCGGAAACTACACAACCTATCTTGTGTTTGAGGAGTGATGTGGCGAATGTCTTCAACACGTGGAGAATGCAAGGTGAAACCACGTCCAGATGTCGTGGGGTTGAGTAGCCACCCCTCAGTACAGATATCGGACGTCGTATGCTGAGAAGATTGGTAAAGCAGGACAGACGGCAAACTGTGGCGGAACCAACATCAGGCTTTGATGCTGGGCAGATTACTATTGCGTCTCAACACACAGTGCACCAAACACTCCTTATGATGGACCTTCGTAGCCAATGACTCATGCGTGTACCAATGTTAACACCATGACATTGCAAGTGATCTTCGGCACTGGACGCGTTGGCGCAGTGGCAGAGTCTTGCATGGTCTGATTGACGTATCTCGATACGTTCTTCTTCATACTGATGGGGGAGAGCGAATCTGTCGTCTTCCAGGGGAACAGCTTATTGACACCTGTACAGTGGGACAGAGACAAGCTGGTGGTGGCATGGGAATCCATGGGTCCAGTAGGGGTTGCATAATGGCAGCCAAAGACTATCATACATGGTTTTCAGACCACACACGTCCCTTCATAACAATAATGTTTCCTAACAGCAGTGGCAATTTTTAAAAAAGGTAATACACCATGTCACAAGTCCAAGAGTGTGATGGAGAGGTTCGAGGAAAACTGTGGCGATTTTCAGTCAATGTGGCGGTCCCTCAACTCACAAAATCTGATCCCGATCGGACACATCGGGGATGTAATTGAACGTTGTGTCAGACCTCATACCCCCCCCCCCCCCCGAAATATATGTGAATTAGATGACTAAAGTGTGCAGATGTGGTGGCAACTTCCTCCACCGACCTACCAAGGCCTCACTGCTTCCATGCTAACCCACATGAATCTTATTATCTATGTCAAAGGTGGACATAAGGGCTATTAGCTAGACAGTCATACTGTTCTGGCCGATCAGTATATTTGCTATAGAGGGGCATCCTCCACAGCTCTTACTTACAATAGCCCTCAGTTCACAGTATCAGCAATTCTGAAATTTTTGTAAAGGAAGTGGAACTGAACACATGACCACTGCCCCTCTCGATCTCGCATCCAAACTGAATGGATGTTCAGGACATTCAGAATAGATGTGCAAGATAACGACAGCCAAATCTGGGTAAGCACTCACCAACTTCCTCGCCTACTACTGGTCCAGCCCCATGGATGCAGTCCAGCCTAAAATTTTACACATGCGCAGATACCACACCCTATTCGACTTGCTGCAATCGACTCAGCCAATCCATTGCCCATGCCCACAGCCTTGTTGCCGTATCGGAGATATATGCAAAGGGGAGCAGCAACCACTTGGGCACCTTAGGCATGGATGCATGGCCCCTGTACGCCTCGAACCGAGCAAGGTGGCGCAGTGGTTAGACACTGGACTCGCATTCGGGAGGACGACGGTTCAATCCCGCGTCCGGCCATCCTGATTTAGGTTTTCCGTGATTTCCCTAAATCGCTCCAGGCAAATGCCAGGATGGTTCCTTTGAAAGGGCACGTCCGACTTCCTTGTCCATTCTTCTCTAATCCGATGAGACCGATGACCTCGCTGTCTCGTCTCCTTCCCCCAACCAACCAACCAACCCTGTACGTCTTAGCATAGTGAGCTCTCCATGTCGCAGTCACGACTGGACACCAGCCGGCGGTACAAGTGCTGGTAGAGGCCTCCACTTCCGAGGGACCTATTTGCGTCTGCACACCATGCGATAGAGAATAGGATCTGGAGTATTCTGGAGCCGTCAGCTACAAAGACTAGCGCAAGACTACACGAGCCAAATCTTCCAGCTTTGAGAGCCTCTCTGGGCCTCCATGCTGTAGCTACTCGCCTCATCGTTTCAGGACACTCCCGAAGCATGTCGCAGGGTCAGCTTTCATAGCTGCTTCCTCTGTACTATATTAAGGATAGACTTTTCTGTGCTCGTGTTGGACTTAATTAGGACGTCATTCTCGGGATTTGGATTATTTCTCTGCACGTGTATTTTCCTATGGGGCTTCTAATGGTGTTACTGTGTTCTGGAAACAGTCTTGACACTGTATACAGCAGCTCCGCCAAGCGTCTGTACCAGTGTCTAGGGAGACGCTGTGCTTTGTGCCTTTTGTTCTTACCGCAAAGAAGACGTATTTTGTTGTCAATAAACTCGTTAAAACTTGGTTATTGTTTTCCTGTGTCGCTGTGTGAGGGCAACTTTCCATGTGGGTTGCAACGTCTATGTTTACACTTTCGGCTGGTCCCAAGGCATTGCGTTGCGTTGACAATAGGGGTGGCGAATGTTTGTGGTCTAGTCAGATGTCACAATCAGCTTTCGCCCCACTGATATGTACCCCTTTGCCCTCAGCTGCCAGCTAGGCGCAGTCTGTCCAACCACATCCAGGAAAAGCTGTCCAGCAGCCTGCTTTCTATTGCTACAACATCCACCCATGTGTTAGGTATCTGCAGGGTGTCGACAAAGACCAGCAATGGGAGCAAATGGAAGTGGAACCACTTCCACCTCTAAAGCGAGTGGCAGCTCCCAGAAACACCAGCGACCATCTATTCACAAAATCGGCGGAGGATGGGCGTTTTGGGATTGGATTGGTCATAGAGACCAAACGGTTGTTCTCGTCTCCACCACAGCCAACACTCGCCCCTAGAGGCATGAACAAGCTGCTCCCCAGAACCAGCCGACCAACTGGCTCTCTCACAACCGGTAAGTAACACAGGGGCCATTGTCAAGGATCCCAGCACCCCTCCCTTCTTTTCCTCTGGGCCTGTGTGCTGATTAAAGGCGGGAGGGGTTGGTATCCGACAGTGATTCGGATTCCTTACCCAATCCGAGCATCGATACAGAGAGAACGTGTCAGAGATACTCGGACTTCAAACTCCAGTCACAGCTTGTTCCCACACTATGGCCACACATGTATCACGGGAGTCCATCCACTGATATAAGTGTGTTGATAAATACTGTGGCCCAACGTACTTGTCAATCTCGCTAGTTTCTTGAAGCCTTCGATACGTGCCATTGATTAGTAGAGTAACTGACATTGCCTGCGGTACATTTCGATTCAGATCGCTCCCTGGCTGTTTATGCACCCTTATGAAGACTTTGGTACAGCCTAGACTTTGTTTTCGGCTAGTTATTCGTCGACCTCAGGAACTGCTGTTTATTTCACCAGTCTCTGAGTAGCTGGCATTGAGAGTATAAATGAACTGTGTTTTATCTACGTAGAGGGTTAGAAAATCAGTCATGTAGGAAGTGACTTTGACTGGCGAATATAAGTTTTATCTTAAACAGTAATAATAATTAGGGATTTAGACGTGTGTAAGGACTGTACCGCTCATCTATGCCATTGCGCTCCAGGACTGGTCAGTATGCCTCTGCTCACGATCTTTCTGCAGATAATGTCAGTGTTGTTGCAGTTAATCATAGATGGGATTATGCGATTGAATGGCTAAGTCTTATAGGAGTGGTGAATTCTTTGTGAACAGTGTCAGGCGGTATATCAACTTCCTGTATTAAGTGTTATAAAGTACCAAATGGTAGAATGTTTCGTACAGGCTTCATTAAATGTGTTGAGTAACTATCATCTGGAAGTTTTATGCCCCAGTGGTGTCGTGAGTTGGTGTAGCGTACGTTGGGAAGACGACTGGACAGAAATAGTGGTATAGCAACTTAAATGGAGGACACGACACCTCAACAGTATAATCTATCCTACCAGGTTGTTATTTACTGGCCAACCTATCGTTTCATTCAGAGTGTACGAATGTATTACCAGAAGTAGGGTAAAATCAAAGCTTGTGCAGTTAACACGAGCCAGCAGGTGAGTTTTACAAGCTGCAGCATCACTGAATGTGAGGACTGTCCAGGAGAGTGCAAGTCACAGCGTGTCTGTGCGTCCTTCCAGCTCAGCCAGCCGACACTACTTTTCTCACAGAGACGTGGTGTTCTGTACATTTCATCCAACTGGTACGAAGTGTCAGGGAATTATAAGATAGGTGAATAGATCACAGTTTCTGTCTTCAGACTTTGAATCATATCCCCGCATTCATTCCAATGTCTGTTGTCGACTTGTGACATCCTCACTTTCCACTGCATGTTGTACGAATATCCTTTGCAGTCCGATGCTTGGGTCCCTAGGCATTCGACTGCATTTCCTCATCTGACTTGAGCCTCCAAACATTATGGTAACACCGCCTCTGCAAGATAATCACAGTATACAATTGCTGCCGAGAGCAAATGCACAACAACAGCACGTTGGTCACTGAGGTCGCGCTATACCTGTGGATTAAGTCCGGAGGCGTGGAAGAACGAGGCAAGCCGCCCAGAGCGCCGCCACAAAGCTGCAGGACACGGAAGAAGAAAGCTGCCCTCTGTCAACCCATATCCACACAAGCTAACGACAGGTGATAGACGCAGTGTACTGACATTACATCTACATGCACAAGTGCATATAAAACTGACTCCCTTGAGTGGTAAGGCGAGACACTTCATTTTCTCCCCTATTTGCCCAATTACTGAGTTACTTGAATAGTCAAATTTCGAGGCGCCGGGGCTAGCATTGTATTTAACACTAAATTCTTCTAGAATCTTCATATGGACATGATGTTCTAAGCACCCGCCCCCTTTTCTAACTCCGACTTTTGCTGTTGCACATGGATTAAGAAGAAACGCGAGCTGACTGTAATCGACCCTGCAAGTGAAGTGGAGAAGTGTTTGGCACCTGCAGAAATTTAATTTGATAAAAATTAATTTGATAAAGGATAGTTTCATTAACATAGTGAGAAATGAAAGGGTTGCTCTACCGATCTACAGAATGAAAGTTCTGTCCATAATAACAATTTGATTTATTATGACTAAACTCAAAAAAATAAACAAAACACATGAAACATTTACAATACGTCAAATTGGATACTCAAATAATGCTGTGAAGTTGTCCATAAACTAGCTTGTGACATTTATGACCAAGTGGTATGTGGAGCCAATTCCTTGCAACTCAAATCTTAAGAGAAACACCCAGCCAACCCAACATTAATTCCTGCTACAGTAGCGAGAACTCAGACAATGAACACCCAAGATAAAACCACGTTAGAAAAGATGGGAACAGGCGCGCTCTGGTGAGTTCTGATTACCACATAGCAAAATTCCCTAATCTGCCGTAGCTGCGGACATACATTATTAAGCTGTCTTCTTAACTGCAAGGGCACCATCTGACGTACCGGAGGCGATGGCTGCTTGCTTCGACGTCCCGTCGTGGTGATGATAATGTTGCGAGTATTGCCTGAAACAAATTATCCTCGTCTGGTTGTTCCAGACTAAAGACTTCCTAGCAATTCAGATGCACCTCTGAGGGAGACGAAGAAAGCTCGCCTTACAATCATTGATGGTACAGTGATTGATTTTAACAAGCGAAGTCACACAGTAATCCCGATACAGTCAACTTTAGCCAAAACTGCTCAAGACGGACAACATAGGCTGCTTGTACGTAGAACGCTCAATTGCCAACTGTACTCAGAAAGTTACGGAAAGTCACGTTGAATTCGAAACTTCAGCAACTTCGTCAAACAGGTACAATTAAATGAAAGTATATTAGACAGCCAACGGAAGGCAGGTTGTCCAGAGCAGCGAGAGCTCAGTCTTGTAACCTACTATGACCGAAAGGCGAGACTCCACTTTCCCAAGAGCACCCATACAGGCCGAACACAGAACATTACCATCCCCACCACAGGGGCCGTGGTTAAATGTGCCAATCAGCAACTCGAAAACCGGTGGAAAATTCCACTCTATTGCCGAAGCACTACTATTTCACCAATGGAGATACTTGGGGCCAATTTCTGCGCCTATTTTGCTACGTCACGGAGCTATCCTCTGATCAAACCAATCACAGTTATGATTTTGCAGAAAACTCGGGAATTCGCCCGCCAAGACTGCCTGGGAACACAAGTCATTCCTACGCCTCACTCATAGCCCGTCAGAAAGCGTTTTCACTAAGTTTCTGCGAAGTAACGAAATATCTAACCCTAGCCACTCCTTCAGGCCACTGTGGGCGTGTCGCCCTCGCTCTTATGACAATGTCGGCTTCTGGACAGCATTCACTCGACTCCCTCACACCGGTCGGCATAATCCTTTCAAGATCAGCAGAACCCACCTGTCACCGGACCACCCGGATGACGAGAGATGCTGTGTGGGAAGCCTGCATGTGAAGGAATAGCAACTTTTCACCGCATGCAATTAGAGGGAAAATATTCATATCTTCTGAGTTCTCAATACTAGCCTTATAATGACCATACTTGGCTATACTTCCCCAAATTGAATTACTCAGAGTAAGATATAAATATGAGAGAGGGCAAGTCACTTTGTGCATCGTAAAGGCATGCCACCTCCCAAAATTAACTATGAGATTTGCATTTTTGTTCATGATGTATTAATAAAAGTAAATGTTTCCATCTGTTATTCCCTCAGTCACTGAAATTTACAAGAATATAAACCCGTTCAATAAAATGATGATTCGGTGGATGAAATTGAGGGGCATGAGAAATATGACTTCCAGCCCTCCTACCCCTTTCCACAGATTCACGAATTGAATCACTCAGATGTAAGGCAGCTGCTATTAAGTCAGAAGTAACCATGTGGAAAATTAGGACGATTGGCACATCAGCAGAGAATCTACCTTGTTCCATACATTGGGCACTGGAGCTAACAGAGTAGCACTCTGTCAACGGCCGTCGGCAGTGGATACACCTGTTTCCATCAGATAACCAAATTTAAGCACCTTTGGGCATGGCCAGTACTTCGATAGATGGCTGTCTGGGAGTGCCACGTGCTGTTGACAATTTTCCCTTTGTCTTCATGGCAGTGAGGACAAGAGGGGTGGTGGCGTCAAGTTCCTGATCAACAGACTTTGCGCCAATCTTCTGGATTAAATTACAACCTTCTCTACAGTGAATCATGAAGTGAGGTCATGGGCTGTTGAAGGTTGTCTTTCTGTCAGATGGTGACGTTAAGCTCAGCATGCCCTCTGATGCTATTCAAGAGGATTGGGGTATGTACCGGCGCCAGGCTTCACTCCCTCCCTTCCCTCATTATCATGCAACGAATACATGACAACACACTGCACACACACACACACACACACACACACACACACACTCAAACACACACAACAGTCATCTACACTTAACCGTTCCTCAGGCAGCTGATCCTGGCATTTGGGGTCTGCCAGCCATTCATACTATATGACTTCACTTTTTAGTAGCACTCTATTCCACATCGGTAATAGTAATGACTTAAAAGAATAAAATCATTACTATCGATCGTCAGTAATGCAAAAATAAATGAAAATCGTATTACTGACATACTCTTTAACTTTCAATAACGAAATAAATATTAAGGAAATGTACTAAAAATTTATGAATACAGGACCACTACAGCATTAAAGTTTACTGGAAATAAATGAAAATTCATACCAGACTGGGGCTCAAATCCGGATTTCCCGCTTTGCGCAAGCACTCGCCTTAACTGCTTATTGTTTTTTTTTTAATCCTGTGTGACAGGATAAAACAGAAAATAGGCAAACTGAAGATACCCTTCCAGTAGTGCAACATAAGACTGATGTCCACTCAAAATATAGAAGATAAACACTGTCTGGTCCCAACTCTCCACAGCAATCAAGACATATCTCTGGAGTACAGCCTTGTTCAGTGGGCTCTTACTAGATGCAAATGAGTGTCCATCAGAATCAGCTTCTCTTACCCAGTACAGCCCAGCTGCTAGAGAGATCCTTCAATACACCGCTTACATGATTAGCAACAATCTCACAAAGTCTGGAAGAGTAGTGCAATTCATCATGTCGTTCCCATGAGAAAGTCTACAAGTCTAGCACATCTTTGAGTCTGTCCCAAAAGAGGTAATACGCAGAAGGTCCTCTGATCCAGTTCATCACATGTGTCTTTGTTTGGGGAAAGTTGGTCTAGGTCACAACAGGGCAAAGGAATACTCTGAGGTCGAGCATCTGGTGCGGCATTTGGAGACAGAAGGCAAACATCTTATGAATTAGTAGCCACACATCAGCAGAAGGTCCACATTCCAAGCAATGTTTCTCCCTGTTGGTCACACGACACTGATGAGCCTTGGGGAGTTGGCTAGACCAGTGTCATGCAGTGTAGGAAACTTTTTGTTGACTGCGAGGTACAAGCAGACATGGCTGTGCGTTGCGAAATATTTTGGGTGAATCGCTCAGCAGATCGCAGACTACGCCACTCTTGGGTCAATCCTATTTTGAGGGTGATTCTTCATCAGCAGGCTGTACACACAAAGCCACAATCGAGGAAGAATGTTTTGATATGAGAGAGTGCAGGAGAGATATGAGCGAGTGCAATGGGGGGAGGCAGGATGGAGGCGCCAGTTCCTCAATGAGGAGGCCAGTGAAACTCAGTCAATGATGGGTTCACGTCTTGAGCATGGTGTTTATGTAAAGGACCACCACACGTGCTTGATCGTTGATAAGTCCCAGTCCTTTGCTGTGAGGGGTGGAGGGCGATAGCATTGTATCACATGTTACAGACAAGTCTATTACTAAGAGAGTATTCAAAGGTCACCTCCATCTGCAGAGTCATCGCTGGATTCGTCTGGAGAATCTGCGCTAATTAAGATATCTGGGACGCCATGTGAGTGTCAGTGAAGATGACCCTTGGGATGGCATCCAAAGCTCAGAGTAGGTATGTAGGACACCTCTGCGGAGCGCTTCTAAAACTCGTTTATAGTTTAGCACCATCCTATGGTGAACACCTTTCTTCTATACGATGCCCAAACACTGAAGTGTGTTCATCATCCACAGCAGGGTCACGCTCCCCTCCCAGAGCCCTCTGCTAATTTCTATGGCATGCGACATGACCATGTCACTAGTTGCCACAGTCCCATATCACTCAATTCATCCTAGTGGCATCTGGATCTCCTTTTCAGAGCAGGTGAAAAAGACTAGATCATCTGCATAAGTGCTGCACTGGAAATTGTGTCTTCTCAGCACGATCCCAAAAAGATGTTAGTTCAGCCCACATAGAAGTAGCTCTGTCACTGTTACATAGAAGATCATAGAGAGGGGTCATAGAGAGGGGATGGCACTGCCAGACTGAATGTAAGACTGGGATGTGTCCTTCCACCCTATCAATATTACACTTGGTCAAGCACCCTGGAGAATCCTCATGATCACATGGGCAAATGTGGCAGGGAAGACCATCTGATTCATCACAGCAGCCAGGAAAGAATGGATGACATTATCAAAAGTGCAATCAAAATCGACAGGACTAGGTCACCACACGACCTACAGACTGACGCTAGGGCAATCAAATCTCGATAGTCACTAAGTGCTGTATGGATATTATTGTCCTCCACGTCCCCAAGACGTTTGTTCATATCAAATAATTTGATGTATTACTCGCTCAAGATGCACTGCCAAGATTCTGGCGAAGATCTTGATATCACAGTTGAGGAGAGTGATCTGACAGTAATGTTCAATCACTGTGCCTACAGCTGGTTTGCCGGCCACTGTGGCTGAGCGGTTCTAGGCGCTTCGGTCTGGAACCGCGCGACCGCTACGGTCGCAGGTTCGAATCCTCGGACATGAATGTGTGTGATGTCCTTAGGTTAGTTAGGTTTAAGTAGTTCTAAGTTCTAGGGGACTGATGACCTCAGATGTTAAGTCCCATAGTACTCAGACCAATTGAACCATTTTTACAGCTGGTTTGGGCATCGGAATGACAAGACCTTCAATGAAATCTGGTAGAATGGGGACCGCTAATGACAGCAAGTCTTGGTACATCTCCTTCCACCGTGGGGCCATCAAGTACTTTAAGGTCCAGTAGAATTCCAACAGGAAACCTCGTCTGTAAAATCATCACTCATAATCTCGTCCAAAAGGGAAGTCAACCCTGTATCATAAACGTGCCAGTGAGGGTCTGGGGGACTGCTGCCTAGACCGCATCATTGTGATGCTCCTCCTGACATAGTCAGTGACAGCATTCGACAAATGGGCGAGCGATGTCTGTGTGAGTTGTCATCCTGCTACCATCAGGGAGATCCAGAACATCTACCAATTTTAGTCGTATTTGCCATCATTCAGAGATGATGTGATGGATAGATGGAGGTTCTTCACCAATCCTGACCTGTCATTTAATTCGCACGACACCTTCGAGCCTGTGGTGGGTAACAGTGAGATGCTTTGCTTTGCCAAGACGGATGTCCACTTGGCGACTGGGAGATGGTGGTAGCGCCCTAAGTTCTTGGATAAGAGGATAATAGAAGTCTGTCGTTTGTTGGTGCCAGAGCGATCTTTTCCTATCCTAACCAGTGCATGTTATAAAGCCCATCTGAGACATTCAAGCCACCATGAAAGCTGCAATGGATATTGCATCAATCGACATTCACCTGAGGTCCACACGTCATTAGTTGTGTACATTTCTGATCTCATAAGGATGCCACATTCAGTTTCCATAATCCCCAACTTGTGTCCACACCACCTGCCTCTGGAGGTTGACTCTGCAGATGTATGCTCTATGATAAAAAAAAAAAAAAAAAAAAAAAAAAAAAAAAAAAGGGCCAGCAGTCTGTTGCTAGAATGAGCATCGTAAGACCACGGGAGACGTAGATGCGATCGAGACTACAGGCGGAATGACTGGTCACATACGTAAAGCTAGGGCGATCACTATGTAACACCTCCAAACCATCAGCAAGGCGCTGCTGTTGTGCCAAGAGATGCAGGTCTGGCCACGGAATGTAGTTTGGCTGTTGACCGTTCTGAGACAGCACACTATTACAGTCTGTGGCAGTAATGATGTGGTCATAGCATCCTACAAAAAGAGTCATAATGTCTTCCGCATAAAACTGTGATGGGTCCCACCTTTTATCTGATCCAGAAGGGATTTACACATCAATAACTCGAGTCCCTAGCATATCGAACACCAGTCCCTGTGCAAGTACTTTACACTGCTTTCCTCTATTCCATATCATACAAGGGCACCCATTCCACTGCGTCCAGCAGCAGCAGCGGTAACGTAAGCAGTGAACCCATAGAAGTCTTGTATAGCCTCCAGTCTAACTTCCTGCAGTGGTGCAACAGCCGCGTCTGCCGCCCTGAGCATATCGTGCAGAAGTTGAAGTTGTATAACACGTCAATCATGTTGAGATTGAGGGAGGCAGTCTTGTAGACTATGGGACATTTATAACAACAAAGGGAGGAAGTGTACTCTCTGCAGTAGATAAACCACGCCTAGCCACCCCTTCATCAGACAAAACATTCTATCGCTACTGGACCGCCGAGGCAACAGGCGCCTGTGCACCCTCGGCCGAAGATATGGGGACAACGTCATCCATCCATGCCATCGCGCGAGTGGTAAGGTCTTCTGACACCTGCCCAATGGGACGTGGTAGCTGCAATCGTTTCGGCTATCCGAGCACGCTTCACAGGCAGATCCTAACTTCCACATATCACAGTGTCTACTTCAGGTGGTTCCCGCACAATAATGTGATTCCCACTCAGGGGGAGACTTATTTAGCTTTCTGGCAGGTTGCCTTGGTTTTAGTGGTGTAGTCGATAGGCGTAGAGTGGATACCTGCTGCCGACACCACAAAGATGCTCTTTGCTGTCGGTGCGTTGCTGCCTACACCAAAGAGGCAGAAGTAGGAAGACACGCCCACAAAAGTTCTCCATGCCACAGTTGACGGTCTGTAGTGAAGCAGACCGACACACAGACACGAAGTCAGTTCCGCTTCACACTACGTTCCAGTCAGCGCCAAGTTCACAGCCAGCAGTGAGAACCATATCATGTCTGAGGAGAACAGGATTAGAGGCAACCACTTAGGTTCTCCAAATTAATCTGCAAATCCTTGCCTATGTTTGTGAACTTTCTCTTTGAACAGTATTACTAGAAAGAGTTTCTATTCAATGAATAGTGCTTCGAGCTGTATTACATATGGCAGTCTATTTCATCACAAGTGTTAGACTGGTTCTATCAATCTATATCAGGTGGTCCATTGATCGTCACCGGGCAAAATATCTCACGAAATAAGGGTCAAACGAAAAAACTACAAAGAACGAAACTTGTCTAGCTTGAAGGGGAAAACCAGATGGCGCTATGGTTGCCCCGCTAGATGGCGCTGCTATAGGTCAAACGGATATCAACTGCTTTTTTTTTTTAAATAGGAACCCCCATTTTTATTACATACTCGTGTAGTACGTAAAGAAATGTGAATGTTTTAGTTGGACTACTTTTTTCGCTTTTGATAGATGGCGCTGTAGTAGTCACAAACATATGGCTCACAATTTTAGACGAACAGTTGGTAACAGGTAGGTTTTTTAAGTTAAAAAACAGAACGTAGGTACGTTTGGACATTTTATTTCGCTGGTTCCAATGTGGTACATGTACCTTTGTGAACTTATCATTTATGAGAACGCATGCTGTTAGAACGTAATTACCTGTAAATACAACATTAATGCAATAAATGCTCAAAATGATGTCCGTCACCCTCAATGCATTTCGCAATATGTGTAACGACATTCCTCTCAACAGCGAGTAGTTCGCCTTCCGTAATGTTCGCACATGCATTGACAATGCGCTGACGCATGTTGTCAGGCGTTGTCGGTGGATCACGATAGCAAATATCCTTCAAGTTTCCCCACAGAAAGAAATCCGGGGACGTCAGATCCGGTGAACGTGCGGGCCACGGTATGGTGCTTCGACGACCAACCCACCTGTCATGGAATATGCTATTCAATACCGCTTCAACCGGACGCGAGCTATGTGCCGGACAACCATCATGTTGGAAGTACATCGCCATTCTGTCCTGCAGTGAAACATCTTGTAGCAACATCGGTAGAACATTACGTAGGAAATTAGCATACATTGCACCATTTAGAATGCCATCGATAAAATGGAGGCCAATTATCCTTCCTCCCATAATGCCGCCGGCCGGTGTGGCCGTACGGTTCTAGGCGCTACAGTCTGGAACCGAGCGACCGCTACGGTCGCAGGTTCGAATCCTGCCTCGGGCATGGACGTGTGTGATGTCCTTAGGTTAGTTAGGTTTAATTAGTTCTAAGTTCTAGGCGACTGATGACCTCAGAAGTTAAGTCGCATAGTCTTCAGAGCCATTTGAACCATTTGAACTCATAATGCCGCACTATACACTAACCCGTCAAGGTCGCTGATGTTCGACTTGTCGCAGCCATCGTGGATTTTCCGTTCCCCAATAGTGCAGATTACGCCGGTTTACGTTACCGCTCTTGGTGAATAACGCTTCGTCGCTAAATAGAACGCGTGCAAAAAATCTGTCATCGTCCCGTAATTTCTCTTGTGCCCAGTGGCAGAACTGTACACGACGTTCAAAGTCGTCGCCATTCAATTCCTGCTGCATAGAAATATGGTACGGGTGTAATCGATGTTGATGTAGCATTCTCTAGACGGATTTTTTTGAGATTCCCGATTCTAGGGCAATTTGTCTGCTAATGATGTCCGGATTAGCTGCGACAGCAGCTAAAACACCTACTTGGGCATCATCATTTGTTGCAGGTCGTGGATGGCGTTTCACATGTGGCTGAACACATCCTGTTTCCTTAAATAACGTAACGATCCGGCGAACGGTCCGGACACTTGGATGATGTCGTCCAAGATACCGAGCAGCATACATAGCACAAGCCTGTTGGGCATTTTGATCACAACAGCCATACATCAACACGATATCGACCTTTTCCGCAATTGGTAAACGGTCCATTTTAACACGGGTATTGTATCACGAAGCAAATACCGTCCGCACTGGCGGAATGTTACGTGATACCATGTATTTATTCGTTTGTGACTATTACAGCGCCTCTACCACAAAGCGAAAAAAGCGGTCCAACTAAAACATTCATATTTCTTTACGTACTACACGAATATGTAATAAAAAATGGGCCAAACATAGCGCGATCTGGTTTCCCCCTTCAAGATAGACAAGTTTCGTTCTTTGTAGTTTTTTCGTTTGATGTCTATTTCGTGAGATATTTTGCCCGGTCACGATCAATGGACCACACTGTATACCTGTATCTACGCTGTCAACCACAGTCAGTCTAAAGACAAGTTGTATAAGAAAAGGCAAGTGTTCGTTTCGACTGTAAATATATTTCAGTTTTCACATTTTATGTGTGCAATAATCACGTCATTTATTACCAGTTCACAAAACAATTAATTTGTGACATTTGGCAAGAAATACGTTAGTGCAGCGTCTGTATTTGACAGTGTGCATGCATGCATCTCTGAAGGAACATTGTATTGAACTTTAAAATACCGTCTAATAGAGACACCGTACAAACTTGTGTGAAATAATTAGTATCACGGATATCTGGCATATACATCTGCGGATGTCCACATCGACAGAGGATTTTATGCGGAGAGCCAATAGTGAAGCCGATTTCCTAGGTTATATCCACACCTCCAGAGACCTCTGGTTGATCGATTATAGGATTTCAGAGGGCAAAGTGTAAAAACTCGCGAGGAAAAGAAACGAGCGCAGTGCGAGACGTAATGCGGAGACCGCACGCACGCCGGGCGCTAAGCGCCGACGCAGAAGAAGCAATCTGCCAGCGACGCCGCGCCGAGACGCGTCGCCGTGCGTGGCGCCACCGGAAATTCAAATTAGGGCGCGGGCGGGGCGTCCTCGTCTGCGAGTTCGCCTGCGACTGCGGTCGCGCGACGCCCCGCCTGCCGCGCCGGCGAGAAATCAACTCGAAATGTAATTAAGGTTTAGGCGCCGCTGCCAGCCGCTCTTTGTGCGCGAAAGTAGTCGGCGGGAAATATCAGCCCACCTGCTCCGCTCCTACCTGCGCCGCGCGGCACCTTTGATGTCAGCGATATGACTTTATAACTTGTAGGCATAACTTCTCTGTCAATCTGCCGGCGCTGGCGCTAGCGGAGCAGCGTCTGCACACACGCGCGCCCCCGCCCCCTGTGAGAGGGCCGCAGACGTGATTTATTACATACGCGCGCCGCTAATATCGTCGCTTTGAGTAGGAGCGGCGCCGCACCGCCCCGCGTCACACCGCTGCGCTGCGCTGCGCTGCGCTGCGAGCCCTCCAAGTGGCTGAGGCGCCGCGGCGTCTCCTGCACGCCCTCTGTCGAGCGCCGCACGTCGTACACACACACACATTACTAATTACCGGAGCACTCCACAATATTGTGACTTTAGAACAGGGTTGAAACAGAGATCGTCTTCGATTTCGAATGTCCAGAACCTCCACATATTACCAGAACATTATGGCCACCTACATAAGAGCCAGTATGTTCGCATTTGGCACGGATAACGGCGGTGATCCGTCGTGGCACGGGGGCAATGAGGCCTTGGGAGGTCTCTGGAACCTGTTGGCATCACATGTGAATGTCGATTGACGCAGTATCCATTGCAGCTTTGACGGTGGCTCGAATGTCTCAGACGGGCTTTATAACATGTGTGGTGTGTGGGGCTGATCTGAGATTCTGTTATTCTGCGCAACGGATTAATCTGAGATGTACCCTTTACCCTGTGGCTCCTCCAAGATGCAATTTCCACCCCCACACTACTGCAGAAGTCAGACACACGCTCCTAACGTTCTAAAGAGAAATGCCTGAAAAACTTTCAGCAATAAATATCTTCTGGAGTCGTCCACTGTAAGGAAATGACACAAAAATTCACAAAATTTCTTACGCAACTAGTGGGATACTTGGGTACTGGAGTAGTGCTAGTTAGTGTAAGAAAAACATGAAACTAACGAAAGTTATTATTTATTTTGCAAAAATTCTGAGAAATCACAATGGCACCTTTAGTTATGAATTGAACAAGTTACATCCTGGTTCTTTTCGGAATGTGAAGTTACCTCTCAAGCATAGGATTCACTAATGAAATTTCTTTACAAAGTTTAAGATGGTTGTTGACTTGCAAGAATGGCTCCACTTGACTAATTTTCCTTTAGAATGTTGCTAGGTACGGTCGAGGCTGTCGCGTGTGAAATGCAGTGAAGTGTACTGTTGTGGAGGAAATATGGGGCTCGCTATAGCTGTAGCGCACAATACCGTAAGCTGCGATGACTGCTGTCTGCGCCACTCACTGCTGACAAATAAGATAACTCTCGTTCTGTCTGGATTGACCTTCGCCAATCAAACTCTCCCTACACCTTCATGAAGTGAGGGATTCCTATTCGCCCCTAGTCTAACTATTGGCATGGTACACTGGTCAGATAACCAGTCCACCGCGATGCCACTCAAAAATTCGCACGCAGGCATTTAACTATAACTCTGTCCATTCACACCGCACAATAAGTGTGTCAGCCAACACAGTGAACAATGCTTAATCGCAAGGACTCAATATGGAGTCGCACTTCGATTCGCTCTCGACAGAGGTGCTCTCCCAGTGAAGTACTGAGGAGAGACTTGTTCCTCGCTCCGAGAGCGACAACGGAATGGCGCCTCTCCACGCCAGACGTGAAGGGGTATATCTTTCAGTCTCTTCCATTACTCTTTCAGCTCAAGGCGTCAGAAATGTCGTCTGACAATCACCATTGCTCTTCTAAAACGCGAGAATGACGTTTCGTTTAAGGCGACCAATCCGGAAACCTATAGCATTGGCATTTGACGTTTGCTGTCTCCCTGTGAAAATCTCTGAAACTGAGTGCTATGTGTAAAGAATGCGTAGGCTGGCTGCTCCCACACAATGTAGCAGAATTTGCTTTTAAGCCAAACAAAGGGTCGTTACCCCTTTTCACTTGGGCCCACACTGTCTGCTCCATGGGTGGTCACCAGCCAACATATGCTGGGTCGTCCTCTGAAGGTAACAGCATCCCGTTGTGCGGTTTCTCTCCTGAACTAAAAGCTCCTGTGACCGTCATGTCTGGAATGTATGTGTGTACACCAGCTTCGAGTATTTCAACCATGGTGCACTTACTTGTTATTTGCATATCGTTTGCATGAATTCATACAACATTGACTTTATCTTATCGAGTTTGGGTTCGAATGAAGCGTCTTGGTGTGCGGAATATGATTGTGAGGGTGGAATATGGAAGCAATGAAGGCTCCCACACAATGTAGCAGAATTTGCTTTTAAGCCAAACACAGGGTCGTTCCCCCTTTTCACTTGGGCCCACACTGTCTGCTCCATGGGTGGTCACCAGCCAACATATGCTGGGTCGTCCTCTGAAGGTAACAGCATCCCGTTGTGCGGTTTCTCTCCTGAACTAAAAGCTCCTGTGACCGTCATGTCTGGAATGTATGTGTGTACGCCAGCCTCGAGTATTTCAACCACAGTGCGCTTACTTGTTAATTACATATCGTTTACATTCATCGAGTTTGGGTTCGAATGAAGCGTCTTGATGTGCGGAATATGGTTGTGAGAGCGGAATATGGAAGCAATGAAGGTCAGGAGACCATGATGTCTTACACATGCACTGGTTATGATAGGAAAAGATCGCTCTGGCACCAACAAACGACAGACTTCTATTACCCTCTTATCCAAGAACTTAGGGCGCTACCACCATCTCCCAGTCGCCAAGTGGACATCTGTCATACCAAAGCAAAGCTTCTCACTGTTACCCACCACAGGCTCGAAGGTGCCGTGCCAATGAGATGACAGGTCAGGATTGGTGAAGAACCCCCATCTATCCATCACATCATCTCCGAATGATGGCAAAGACAACGAAAATTGGCACAAGCTCTGGATCTCCCTGATGGCACCACATCTGCATACACGTCACCAAATTGGTACAAGCTCTGGATCTCCCTGACAGCACCACATCTGCATACATGTCACCTCATTACCGTAAATTCCGTGGAGGGGGGCGATGAGTTCTGAAGCCACGTTCCATCACGTCCCATATGTATTCGATGCGGTTCATATTTCGAGATCGAGAAGGGGCTGGGCAGCACATCCATTGGAAATCTCCACTGTGTTTCCCAAACAACTCCGTCACACTCCTGGCCTTGTGATATGGCGCATTGTCTTGTGCGAAAATGCCAGTGCCATCAAGATACGTGATAGTCATGAAGGGGTGCAGGTGGCCAGCAACCAGTGCACGATACTCCTGGCCTTGTGATATGGCGCATTGTCTTGTGCGAAAATGCCAGTGCCATCAAGATACATGATAGTCATGAAGGGGTGCAGGTGGCCAGCAACCAGTGCACGATACTCCTTGGCCAGCATGGTGTCTTCCACGAGCTCCACTGGAACTCCACGTGATTGTTCCCCGAGAGCAGAAGGGAGCCGCCGCCAGCTTGTCTCCGTCACGCAGTGCAGGTGTCTAGGAGCTGACCCATGAAAGAAGATTGATTCGCACTCTCCCACAGACGTGATGCATCATATCATGCAACGCTCTGCCACTGCACCAACGTCCAGTGCCGATGGTCACATGCCCGTTTCACTTGTAGTTGCCAATGTCGTGATGTTAGCATTGATTGGCACATGCATGGGTCATTGGCTGTGGAGACCCATCGTTGTACTGTGTGTTCAGACACGATTGTACTCTGCCCATCATTAAAGTCTAACGTTAGTTCCGTCACAGTTCGCAGTCTGTCCTATTTTACCAGACTGTCCAACCTACGAAGCTGGACATCTGCAAAGAGGGGTGGCCGCCCAATACTAAGACGTCTGGACGTGGTTTCACCTTGGTTTAGCCACTACCACAGCACCGCTGGGACACAGAGGCATCAGAATCTGTCCTGGGTCAAACTCAGAGAGATTGCGCACCTTCCCCATTCTACACACGGACTTCACAATCACTGATACTATATACACCGTGTGTGTTTCTGACTTGCAGTCGTTCCGCACCAGGTGACGGCGCTATTGCATGGACGGGTTTATATTGATAGTAGGTCGGTGGTCATAGTTTTCTGGCTGACCAGTGTCGATCTCCAGCATCTGTTCCTATTGTTTTCAAATCGAAGTTTTACACAGGCCACTCACATACTTGAGGTGACATGTGATGTGGCAAGTAGCGCTGGAATATAACTGGCAAAAATGGCGTCGCGTGCATATGACTCTACGCCATCAGATGTTCCTTTTTTCGTGTCTGAAACATCACTAAGTTACATATTATAGTGTGTAGAACATTCTCACGCAGAATATGTACAAAGAACCACAACATAGAACTGTACGTGTAAAAGTATGCAAAGATTACAGTACATCAAATATAGAAATGGGAAATATATATCGTGATTCTAAGCCAGAGTTAAGCATCTCTTGCCTAGAAATGGGCGACATCAACTGCATTTGGCTTTGCTTCCAAAAGATCCTCTATAGTGCATTTGGATGGCACAGTGAACAGGTTTACATGTGAAGTGTTGTTTGTAATACTCTGCATTCGCAGATGTTACAGTCTACTAGGTAGCCTCATTTATTAATGAGTGCATCTCAATCGTGCAGTGCCCGTGTGTAATCTGTTTAGTGATTTCCAGATTCCGCAGTTTTTATCACATCCTGTTGCTGGTTCCTCTTTCAGCTCCAATCAGTGTTGATCTGTCTTCCTCAAAGGCCTACCCTGGTTTTAGGTTCTTCACAGTCTTATGTCGATCTCAGGAAACTTCACCTTGATTTAAATCGCTGGTGAGCCAGTTGGAGACCATAGAGTAGGTGGCTTTCCGATTCTGCTGATCTGAATCGTTCTTTCAATGCTGCTGCCTCTCAATAGATATCTGGAGGGACGATACCAGCTAGTTAGTAGATTTACTCCCGAGTTGTGGGCTTCAGACATTTGGGGATAATTGGGCTTGTCTCGTTGAGGGCGACATCAAGTGGCTTTGAATGTGCTTATCTATACCAAACCGGGCACGCATACACGCCAGCAAAATGACAGAGTGCGAGTTCTGAAGTCTTGAGAATCCTGGGTTTGGCCTCCCATTTAGAGCTTTTCAGCTTGTAAATGATATTACTTCTACCTCTAACTTTTAATTTGGTGTTAAGGCAATGCTATCTGTATGTTAGGGCCCTCTCTAGCGTTACGCCCAGGTCTTTAGGGTCGGGGAAATTATTTAACACTACCCCCTACAATTCTATTCATTCCAGAAGTTTGCCTGAAGCGATTTAGAGAAATCTTGGGAAACCTAAATTAGAATAGGCGGACGCTGGTATGAAGGAGATATCCGAATGGTACAAAAATCGGTAGATGTGATACCCCATGTCCAGACAAACAAGTGATAAAACTGGGTGTTTTATTCAAGAGAAAGAGCCTCACAATGGGCGCAAGTCTATAACGCATTGGCCCATTCTCTAGTCTTTATGCAAGCAATCATTCGGCTTGGCATAGATTGACAGAGTTTTTGGTTCTCAACATGAGTAATTTTGTGATAAATTCTGTCCAATTGGCGCTTTAGATCGTCAAAATTATATGAATTAGCTGCAGGCCCCTGCCCAAAATTCTCCAAATGTTCTCAATTGGGGAGAGATCCGGTGACCTTGCTGGACAAGGTAGGGTTTCGCAGAAACGCTCGCCGTGTATGGGTGGACGTTATCTTGCTGAAATGTAAGCCCAGGATAGCTTGCCCCGAAGGGCAACAAAACACGGGCGTCGAATACTGTCGAGGTACCACTGCGGTGAAAGGAAGCTGCGAATGACAACCAAAGGGATCCTGCTACGAAATGAAATGGCACCCCAGACCATCACTCCTGTTGTCGGGCCCTGCACCAGGTGACAGTAGGTTGGTATCCCACCACTGTCCAGGGCCACTACAGACACGTCTAAGCTGGTTATCGTGGCTTAATTCGAAGCAGCACTCATCAGTGAAGACAATTCTGTTCCAGTCAATAACATTCCAGGGCGAATGTGCCCAACCCCACTGCAAACAGGCTTGCTGGTGTACCGATGTCTACGGTTGTCGGCGCAAGGGGCGCCATGAGGTCAGCCCCCTCTCTAGTCCTTGTGATCAATGAAGCACCAGTTGCACGTGAGATCGATGATAATGATCAGTCTGCCGCCCTGAGTGCTTCTTTGATGACTGCTTTGCCCTCAGGTTCTGTCATCCCTCTAGATGTTAATCACTTCCTTCTTGACACCAGTAGTAGGGCAAAGTTCATATGACCATATGTTGCGTTGTTGCCAAATTTATTCAAGATAGCGGATCCAGCATGGCGGCCACAGATGTGACAACGTTGCACTGACTTCATGGCGGAAGTACAGATTTTGGCGGGAAAATAGGTCAATTGGGCTATCTCCACCAACATAAACCCCTTCTGGAAATTGGCAGGGAAGAGACTCTGGGCTGTGCTTTTGGATAGGATCGACATAAGACTTTATTTTGTTGCATCGCTCCCCTCCACTTCCGACCCCTCGCCTCCTCTCCCCATCTACAAATTGGCAGGAAAAGTACTGGTGGTGGTGGTTAGTGTTTAACGTCCCGTCGACAACGAGGTCATTAGAGACGGAGTGCAAGCTCGGGTTAGGGAAGGATTGGGAAGGAAATCGGCCGTGCCCTTTCAAAGGAACCATCCCGGCATTTGCCTGAAACGATTTAGGGAAATCACGGAAAACCTAAATCAGGATGGCCGGAGATGGGATTGAACCGTCGTCCTCCTGAATGCGAGTCCAGTGTGCTAACCACTAGGAAAAGTACTCTGTCAGTGCAAGGCTCCCAGATAGGATGGACATAAGTATGCATTATTTATTTAAAGAATTTGAGTTGTAGTTCCATCCAGTGTTCACCATGTCTGGAGTCCAACTGACCTAATCCACAATACCGCCTCTAGAGGGCGCTGTCGTCCCTCCCCCTCTCCCCTCCCATGATGTAATCCAAGGTGGCAGTCTCAGGGGAAAATGGCGGGAAAGGGACTCAGTCTATGTCCAGCTGTTGGACTTGGAGGACAGATGTAAGTCTTTATTTTCATGTACTGTTTCTTTAAACAACTTGAGCTGCAATGGATCATGAACTAAACAGTGACCCAGTTTCATCAATAATTGGTGGATATTTTTGATATTAGTCTAGCACTGGAGAGTTGCTCCAGCCAATCTAGCTAACAGTCCTGCATAGGAAATAATGATAGGAAGCAGACAATAACTGAAGTACAGGGGAACAACGGCTGCTGCGAAGAACATAAGGACAGGTGAAAATAATTTTAGAACAGGGACCCACTGTCCTACTGTATATTTCTTATTTTCTTTTTCGTGATTTCATTACCCTGCTCCATATAAGCAGGGGAGGGCTGGTAGCCGCACAATCCAACGGTCATCATCCGAGTGGTGACATTACAGTTAAAAAAGAGGAAACTATATATAAAAAAAGGTGAAAAAGGGGGACATAAAAACATAATAAGTGGAGACAATGGGAGTTAAAATAGACTCTGACATGGGGACATTCGTTGTAGACAGTTAAAAAAGTCGACATAAAGTTAAAGTAACACAGTTGGCGAGTCGTGGAACACATAAAATACACTGGGGTCATATGAACAAATTAAAAGTTTGCCACAGTACACCAGAATGAGAGACACTTAAAAAACCACTGTAAGCGATGGAGCACACACAAAGTGAAAAAACTGCCGGGAGGGACCTGCCAAGTGAGAGAAGGCCTGAGAGGATGGAAAAGGAGGAGAGAGCAAGGTGCAGCGGGTGAGGGGGGACTGGGGGGGGGTGGTAGGAAAAGGGGTAGTGTATCTTTTTTTTCTTTATTGTAATTTCATTCCCCTGCCCCACATAGGAAGAGGAGGGCTGGCAGTGGCACAATCTGCTGCTCTTCAGCCGAGTGGCATTACAAAAAATAAAAATGAGAACTTCTACATAAAAAAGGGCAGAAAAAGAGGGATATAAAAACACAGTAAATGGAGAAAATGGAAGTTAAAATATACACTAACACGGGGCCAGTTAAAAAAAGTAGGTAAACAGTTGAAAAAGTAGACATAAAGTTAAAATAACACAGTTGGCGATTTTTGGGGCACTTAAAATACACTGGGACCACACACACAAGTTAAAAGTCGCCCACAGTATAAAAAAACACAGAGAAAGAGACACTTAAAAAACCACTGGAAGCTACAGAGCACACATGAAGAATAAAAACCGATGGTAGGGACCTGCCGAGGGGTGGGAAGCTGGAGAGGAGGTACAAAGGGGGAAGGAGGTGCAGATGGGGGGGATGAGGGGGGTGGGGGAGGAGAAAAAAGGGGCAGGGGGCACACCAAGAGGCATGAAACGGGTGGGGCAGGAGATGAAGAGGGAAGGCAGGTCAGGAGGGAGCAAACAGACACAGAAGGGGGCATGGGAAAGGGAGGGGGTGTAGAAGGCATGAAAACCACTCAGGGGAAGGGAAAGGGAGGGCAGAGTAGGAGGGGAGGGGGGTTAGAGTTGGTAGGAGGGGTAGAGATCAGTGCAAACTTCATTATCTGGGAGGGGTAGATGTTGGAAGTTGTGTTGGGAAAGGAGGTGGAGGGTGTGGAAATGGAGAGTGGACGGGACATAATGGTAAAAGGGCAGCAATGGGCGGAGGCTGGAGAAGACTGAAGACACCATGGGGTGTGGGGGATCGAGTCTGTGGATGGTGTACAGGATGCAAATGTGTTCAAGGAAAAGAGGAAGATGGGGAAGGGGATGAGGTCATAGAAGATTCGTGTGGGGGATGGAAGGCAGATCCAAATGGTGAGGCAGACTGCAAGGTGTTCTAGGATTTGGAGGACTATATAGAATCCGGGAGGGGCAGAAATCCAAGCGATGCTGGCATAACCAAGGGTGAGGTGGATCAAGGATTTGTAGGTGTGAAGCATGTTGGAATGATGCAGTCCCCTTGTCCGGCCAGACAGAAGTTTCTGGAGGTGGAGTCTGTTGTGTCCTCTGGAATGGATTGTAAGGATATGGGGGGTCCAGGTGAGGTGATGGTCGAGACTGAAGCCAAGGTATTTCAGGGTAAGAGTGAGGTGGATAGGAGGACCATAAACAGAGGGAAAAATCGTGGAAGCTGAAGGAGTGGGTGGTACAACCTATGATGATTGGCTTTGTCTTGGAAGGGTTGTTGCAATGGAGACACTGATTGCACCAGGTGGTGAACTGGTCAAGGTGGGTATGAAGGGTACATTGGGACAGTTGAATGGTAGGATAAAGGACCAAGAAGTCGGTGTCATCAGCATATTGGAGCAAGTGGACAGGTGGGGATGGTTTGGGGATACCTTTGGTGTACAGGAGATGGAGGAGAGTGGTAAGGATAGTACCTTGGGGCACACCAGTGGTGGGATAGAAAGTACAGATGTTGGTATTGTAGATAGTGACATAGGAGGTACAATGGGAGAGGAAGAGGGCAATGAGATGGACGAAATTGATGGGAAGAGCATAGGTCTGAAATCTGAAGAGGAACCCGGGATGCCAGACACAATCATAGGCATTCTGGAGGTTGAGGGAAACAAAGATAGTGGAGCAATGGGAGTTAAGTTGGAGTGCAAGGAGATTGGTAAGGTTAAGGAGCTGGTCGTCAGCTGAGAAGGAGGGCTGGAAGCCACACTGGGTAAGAGGAAGGATGTGGTGCTGGTTAAGGTGGTGATGAATGTGGCAGGAAAGGATGATCTCTAAGACCTTACTGAACATGGAGGTGAAGGAGATGGGACAATAGGAAGAGGTGTCAGAGTTTAGGGAACAGCAGGGCATGGAAAGTCTTCCACAGGTCAGGGTAAAAGTCAGTGGAGAGAAGACATTGTACAGTGTACCAGGAATTAGGGGCGAGTGGAGGGATGTATGAGTGCTTCCAAGGATGGTGGGGAAGAGGGAGTTAACAAAATTGGGATTGTCAGGAGTGGAGAGGACCTCAGATAGGTGGCAAGCAAAAGATCAGAGTAGAGACCATTAGAGAGGATGTCATATAAATTGGCAAGATCAGTCAAGAAGGAGAAGGGTATTCTCTGAAGTGGTGCTAGGTGACACAGTCATGACCAAGGGCTGTGTTGCATTTGGACTGGAGGATAAGTTTAATATCTTTTGCTGTGATTGGAGTGTTTATGTTGGAAGGGGCAACTGCATCAAGTACTTGAACTGGGAGTAAGTGTGGCAACAGAGGTACCTGCACATTCCATGATAGTGGGGAAAAGGGAATAATCAAAGTGAGTATCATCAGGGACAGAGAAGACTGGCAAGGTGGGAAGCGATATGGTTGGCCTTACTGAGGTTGTCGGGAAGGGGGTGGTCGTTTTGGAGAAGGGAGTAGTGGGGTGCAGAATGGGAACCAGTAAGATGATGGAAGGTTGACCAGTACTTGGAGGAGTTTAAGGGATGGTGGCGTTGAGTCGTGTACAGGTCTGGCGTCAGTCCTGGCGGTTCTTAGCTGTAATGAGGTTCTGAACATGTCGCTATATTTGCTGGTGGCATGGGAGTGTATACCTGTCAGAAGTGCACAGGAAGGAGTGATAGAGGTGGCGGGATTCACAGAGGAGGACATCCCATGGAGGGAGAATGGGACAATGGGGGTGAATGGTTTTAGTGGTTAACATGGGCCTCCATGGCGTCAGTAATGGCCTTCTGAAGGAAGGATGAGGCATGGATGATGTTCGTCAGAATGGTGATAGATAAGAGGGTGGCTTTCGACATGGGTGCCGATGGATTCCCGGTACGCATCCCATTTGGTGCTACGGTAGTCATGGACTACCTTTGGAGAGGGTGCGGAGTGGGCAGCCAGCTGCGGAGCTGCCACTCGCCAAAGTCCCGGCTAATCTTTTACTTCCGACCTCCCTGACAACTCCCGCCACCAGCCGCGTTGGAGTGCACCCAACTCGGGCTAACTGCAGCCCCATCCCTGACATAGACTCCTCAGTTTAAAAAATATCAGATGCGGGATGTTCTTTTGTCTATACACCTCGAATTTCTCACGTGAAATGTAGGTTCCTCCTGTTTATACGAGTTATTTTCGTAGATAGAAGAAATCAGACGATACACGCGTTTTCACATTGCTAAAGTATCGTTACTTTTTGTGAAAATTCCGCAGACGTCTATGGCATAGGCTATAGACCCTCTAAGTATTCTCTCATCAGGTAGAAAAATATCTTTTCTTATCTGTCACGTTCTATATAACAGGACTAGAATATTAAACTCATTTTTGGTTCATGATGGTATGCTAAGAACATGTTCCATCTCTGTCACAGGATGCCTCCTTACTTTCGAATTCTCCCTTAAAGTAACCAGATGCTTCGCCACAAACGATGCCACTTAAGGTAACAACACAGAGAAATTGTAAATATCAGGTTTGTACTACGTGCCACTTTGTAAATTCGTTAATACACATGGTATTATTACGATGATCATCTCGCTCTGTGGGTAGGCTCCGTTAAAAGATCTCACCGCAACGAAAAAACACCTCGTCTCTTTCGAACTCCCTCTTAAAGTAATAACATGTTTCATCACAAACGAAATCTCTCAAGGTAAAAGCACAGAAAAGTTGTAAATATCAGTGATATGCTAAGTAATTAATTTAATTAATAGTGAGTTTTTTTTTCAAACGGGTCATGCTTTCGAGGTATCTGTTATAGATGCTTCTGTGACATCTCTGGAGAGTTCTCCCACGCCAGGTAAACACTTCCTTTTATACCAAAATGGGTCGCAATCGTCAAGTAGCTGAAGAAGAACAGATCAGCGGAACAAGTTGGTATTTCCCACATGCAAAAGCACGCGAAAACCATAGCCAACCAGACCAGCACCGCTTCTCCTGCGTACTCATACCAGGATTTATCTCCAGGTGTGGCAGAATGCCGCACTCCTGTTGGCCTCATTTCTAAAATGGCGGGTGGAGGGGTCAGAGATTATATAAACCCTCGTCGTGGTGGACTCACTCTCATTCTGCCTTTGTCACTTCATCTGTGCGTTTGACTGTGTGCTTATCAGCATTCCTAGTCTTCTTTTGTTCGCTTGTGTGTGCTACTCACTTACACTGCGAGATGAAACGGTCAGCCACCGACAGTACCAGGAACGGCAGCAGCAAACGCCTTCGCCAAGACTGTCTACCATGTTAGTCAGTTGTTCTACTACTTCAATCTTCCTATGTATGCCTCCTAGTTTTAGTACTTATCGCAGCACTTTTTTCAGGTCTCAGTCGGTAGAGGCAAACGTAAATATGAGCTGCATTCAAGTTCTAAGGCCTCAGATTTTTTTCTCCGGACTGGAAAGATATAGAAACATGCGCATTGTTTTAAAATGAGGCCAAGTTCATTGTCAATACGTCCCAGAGATGGCAGCACCGTACGGCAGATGGAATTTTACCGCCAGCGGCGAGAATGAGAACTGTTTTAAATACTTAAAATGGCGACGTTTTCCTTACTTGAACAGCGTGCAATCATTCGTTTTCTGAATTTGCGTGGTGTGAAACCAATTGAAATTCATCGACAGTTGAAGGAGACATGTGGTGATGGAGTTATGAATGTGTCGAAAGTGCGTTCGTGGGTGCGACAGTTTAATGAAGGCAGAACATTGTGTGACAACAAACCGAAACAACCTCGGGCTCACACAAGCTGGTCTGACGACATGATCGAGAAAGTGGAGAGAATTGTTTTGGGGGATCGCTAAATGACTGTTGAACAGATCGCCTCCAGAGTTGGCATTTCTGTGGGTTCTGTGCACACAATCCTGCATGACGACCTGAAAATGCGAAAAGTGTCATCCAGGTGGGTGCCACGAATGCTGACGGACGATCACATGGCTGCCCATGTGGCATGTTGCCAAGCAATGTTGACGCGCAATGACAGCATGAATGGGACTTTCTTTTCGTCGGTTGTGACAATGGATGAGACGTGGATGCCATTTTTCAATCCAGAAACAAAGCGCCAGTCAGCTCAATGGAAGCACACAGATTCACCGCCACCAAAAAAATTTCGGGTAACCGCCAGTGCTGAAAAAATGATGGTGTCCATGTTCTGGGACAGCCAGGGCGTAATCCTTACCCATTGCGTTCCAAAGGGCACTACGGTAACAGGTGCATCCTACGAAAATGGTTTGAAGAACAAATTCCTTCCTACACTGCAACAAAAACGTCCGGGAAGGGCTGTGCGTGTGCTGTTTCACCAAGACAGAGCACCCGCACATCGAGCTAACGTTACGCAACAGTTTCTTCGTGATAACAACTTTGAAGTGATTCCTCATGCTCCCTACTCACCTGACCTGGCTCCTAGTGACTTTTGGCTTTTTCCAATAATGAAAGACACTCTCCGTGGCCGCACATTCACCAGCCGTGCTGCTATTGCCTCAGCGATTTTCCAATGGTCAAAACAAACTCCTAAAGAAGCCTTCGCCGCTGCCATGGAATCATGGCGTTAGCGTTGTCAAAAATGTGTACGTCTGCAGGGCGATTACGTCGAGAAGTAACGCCAGTTTCATCGATTTCGGGTGAGTAGTTAATTAGAAAAAACCGGAGGCCTTAGAACTTGAATGCACCTCGTAGTATAGGCTTGTCAAAGGATCGTTGTGTGACGAACTTTTATTCTGTAGCTTCTGTTACAGCCCTTCTATTTTTTCTTGTGTTATAGCCTTCATCCCTGAAATGCTGGCTGATGTAGATCGGCACCTGGAGGCTGAGAGAGTATTGCAAAAACAACGTAAATGCATTTATCTTTTATTTTTAATATGTGCCTGTTACAGGATTTTTTTTATTCACATAACGTAATTTAATTGTAATGGCCGGTCGCTGTGGACGAGCGGTACTAGGCGCTTCAGTCCGTAACCACGCTGCTGCTTCGGTCGCAGGTTCGAATCTTGCCTCGACCATGGATGTCTGTGATTTCCTTAGGTTACTTAGGTTTGATTAGTTCTTAGTCTCGTGGGCTGACGACTTCAGATGTTAAGACCCATAGTGCTTAGAGCCATTTGAACCATCTTGAAGATCTAATGACGTGGGCTGTGGGGATGTATTTATATTTATTTTCCGTAACGTGATATATTCAGTTGTCTGAGACATATTCTGTACTTTTCGCGATGTTTCTGTGGATGAGGAAGGAGACGTAGGGATATGTGGTGAGGTCGAGAGCCAGGAACGATCGAATCAGTCTTGTACGTAGCAGAGTATGATTTTCAAATTCAGTGTGTTTCATGTACAAGTATTTTCAGTGAACTAGAGAATACGAGTTCGTGTTTATATTTCAGTGAGTTAAACGATTTTCAGCAGGAACAAGAAATAATTACATTCAATATCTTATTATTGTAGGTAGCGTCAGCGTGCAAGATAAATGGCCCCAAGGCGAGGGCAACATACCAGAATGGGTACATGAGATGGCGGCTGCTGCAGAGGAAGCTGAAAGGCAGCGCGATCTTCCCCTTTCGAGAGAGGACTTTGAAACTCTGGGTTGGGTGGGAAAGATTCTGGAAGGCTCGACTGAACTGCTCAATCCTTGGACCCAGAGTGGAAAAGGTGATTATAACGCAACCATCGTCGTTACAGCGTGTAATGGTTATTATTCTGAAACGTTGTTATTTGTTTCATATACAGGGTGATTCACGACGATATGCAAATATCTTAATATGTTATTCTACAATTTTCAGCAGGAACAAGAAATAATTACATTCAATATCTTATTATTGTAGGTAGCGTCAGTGTGGAAGATGAATGGCCCCAAGGCGAGGGTAACATACCAGAATGGGTACATGAGATGGCGGCTGCTGCAGAGGAAGCTGAAAGACAGCGCGATCTTGCCCTTTCGAGAGAGGACTTGAAAGGTCTCTGTTGGATTCTTTTCATGTTAATTTCTAAAATCTGTTGTCATTTACGGCATAAATTCCTCTTCTAAATTTACTGTGGCGTTTCTGACTATCTGGGAGGAGACTGAGCAGTGAAACTTGTTACATTTACACATAAACAAGAACGATCTGTCACACTACTACACTTTAAAACACAGTTTATATGTAATTCATATCACACAGTCTCATACGGAACCCATATCCGCTTTCTTTTATGTACTGTATATGATAAGATACTGTCATCCCCCTTCCCTTGTGTGTGAGAGAATGAATGAGCAAATGCATTTCTAGTTGCATGCTGGATGGTAGCAGACAAGCCTGTCTGCTAGTAGTATGGTCCTGTCCGTCCCTTGTCACGTTGGTATAGGAAGCTGCCTCTCTGGTCACTTCCGTTTTGTATACGGAAGCACGCTCGGTAGCGGCCCAGGTCAGTCTGTCCGCGGCGAGCGTCTGAAATGGTAAGATCTCCGGCTAACCGCGTCTCTGCTAAGTCCGTAGGACAATGGATTTCTTAAGTTCAGCCTAACTGAAAATTTAATCACCTTTATTTCAGGTTTAGATCTAAAATATCTTATGTTATCTTAAATTGCAACGCAGTGAAATTCGAGTGTGAAGTTTATAATATCTTCCAGTAGTTGCTTTGTCACTACTTTGTGAGTAAATTGGAACCACGTGTTGAGGATTCTTAACTCTAACTAAGATCATCTATCTTAAATGCGAATGTGGGTGAGATTATAAGGTCTCGTCTCGAGAATATTTTCCAATATAGCAACCTTTCTTTATGTTCAATCCACATGCGGTGTACTTTGTGTGACCAGTACCACGTGCTTATACAATTGTTTGACCCATCAGGTTAATAGTAAGACGATAGTAACCAGTTTGCGGTTCTTCTTTTGTAAATTGCTTTTCGATCTAATTTATTTTAACTATCAAAATTATTGTGTAGTTACGCTCTTTGTGTAAACCAAGTTGACCACGTGTAGCTTGTGGTGTAATCATCAAAGCAGCCCTCAGCTATTTTTTTCGGGAAGACTTCACAGAGAGTTAGTATGAATTTAGTATACCAGTGTGTGGCAGTTTCATGACGGACAGGATTGTGCTACGAACGTAACTTCTTTGGGTGAAAATTGAATCGGTTGGTTGTGGTTAGTTTCCTCTTGCATATGTTTCAACGTTCTTCGTGTGTTATTTTATGAATGCTGTGTTGTATGCAGTCTCCCAATCTTGGCTCCATATTTGATGTGTTCCGTAAGATTACAGTCTCACATTTTCACAATCCTAAATAAGGCACCAGCTTAGTTATGAATCGAGTTTAATATGCTGAAATTTCAATGATCAATGTTAAAATAAATTTCCAAATATAAACTGTTTTATTTCTTTTTTTTTAAATTCTCTTACATACATATCACCGGTTGTTGTATGACTATTAAAAGATTATAATTAATGTTATTCTGGTTGGGAATTTGGTAAGCTAGACTGGATACCTGGTGAAACAGTTGCTCAGTAATGCAAGGTTAACTTCCCCAGACAGCTCACAGCTATTAACCCACTTTTATGGTCTTGAATATCAGCACCGCTAGCAGAACAAATTAAAGCAACAACATTACACATGGGGACCTTGTTCTGTGATTCCGCTAGACTCTGGAATCTCTGAAACGTTAGATTGAAAGAGTTGTATAATCTTAATTTTTTCCCTGCAGCGCTCAAACAACTTCTGCGTTGTTTCTGAGCAGACTCTCAAAAGACTCACGGCGTTGTCGAGCGGCGTTCTGTTGTTTGTCTTGTTTTGTTTTCTATATTTGTGTGTTTTATATATATGTGTTTCTTTTCTCGCTTGTAAATTGCACTGACTTCGATTAAATATATAAATTTGAGGTTCGTGTGAAAAAGTGCGTACTAAGTTGGGTACCTTTCGTGTGACTGTCGTAATTTTTGCGGGATACATTTATTCCGATTAGTGTGTTGCGTACCGGGCATAAATTGAACTAATGCAGACTCGTAACCAAGTTAAAAGTAGGCGGTCCAACAACTTAAGCAACATGGACCATGGGGATAATTTGATTTCGAATATTAACACGCCGGACAGTTCCGAAAATGCAATGAGGAATACTTCAGAGGAAATGCAAAACAGGACGAAGGGGCTCACATCAGAGCCAGAAATTAGTTTGCCTCCAACTAACCAAATTGATTTGGCAGAACTCATGAAAGCCTTATTCCAGCAAGAAAACGCAGAGAAATCTGAAAAATCGATCCGAGAGCTAGGCGAACAAATGATGCTGAAATCTGAAAAATCGATCCGAGAGCTAGGCGAAGAAATGATGCAGAAATCTGAAAAATCGATCCACAAGCTAGGCGACAAATGACGTAGAAATCAGAAAAATCGTTCCGAGAACAAAAAGAATCATCCGAAAAATCGATCTGAGAGCTAGGCGAACAAATAGACGAAAAACTAATCCAGCAGACAAATAAAGTCGACAAGCCGATGCAGAGAGTGTGCGATGATATCTCACAAAGAATAAACAATCTGGCAAGTGAAATAAAAAGTGATATTATGAAAGAATTAGGCCATACTTTTGAACAAATCGATGATCGTCTGCAAGCCTTAGAACAGGGCAAGCGGAGTCGCTATGCGGAATCGAAAGAGAGCGAAGAACAGCTACTTAGGAATTTCCAAGCGCTGAGAGAAGAATGCCAAAGGGAACGCCAGCAGGTACTCTCGAGGGTCCAGGAGGCGGAAACGCATTGTCCTACGTCCGATAGCAACACAGTAGCGGACAACAGTCAAGCGATTCATGCACTCGAACAGCAAGTAGATCAATTGAAGCAAACTGAGGCGGAGGACAACAGACAAATACATGATAAGATTGCGGCATTAGTGGACACTGTAGGCACGATGAAGGTGACGGAAAGTGAGAACAATACTACACCGGTAGCGGTCGCAGAGACCGAAGAAGTGCATTCGCTTCTCAGATTTCAGAAGGGACAGTTCGAAGTGAACAGGCTGCACTAAGCTGTAACAGGCGAATTACAAGAACGCGTGGCGCATCTGGAAAGCCGCATTAGGTGTGATTCCGAACTCGCCAATAGCACTAAAAATAGCCATACGAACAGTGCAGAGAGGGACTTCGGCCACGAGGGAGATTTTGACGACAGGGAAGAATGTATTTTGAGGGGCAGACATGAGAAAAATAGAAACATTGAAGGGCCTTGCCAGGAGGAAATGCAGGGACTTGATTTCAAATATTTCCTTACAGTGAGAAAGTTTGAGATATTTCGAAATTCGCAAAAAGGAATGCATCCACGAGCATGGCTCGAGCAATTTGAGTTCTGTCTTCCCCCCGACTGGGCAAGTTTACATAAGATAGAATATATGTGTGGCTATTTGGAAGGCCTACCGGCGATTCGCATGAGGTCAGCAGCGCGTCACTGCAACTCCACTCGGGAGTTTCGACAAGCCTTTCTCTCCGCCTATTGGCCGGAAGCGGCACAAGATAAGGTCAAGCATGGCATAATCATGCTGCCAAATTTGAACCAGTCTGGTTTTGGCAGCCCAGCACGCCTATTCGACCACATGCTGCAGGCAAATCAATTTCTATACGACCCATACGGGCCTGCGGAACTAATTAGGATATGCATCACCAAATTGCCGATGCACTTGCGCCACGTCATTCTTGTGGGACGATGCAAAGAGGATGTGGAAACGTTTAAGACACTTCTCCTAGAGTTGGAATACAATACAGGAGAATGCCCGCCTAATAAGGCACAAAATTATTACGGGGCACAGCAGCGCGATCGCAGTCATGGCCGTAGTACTAATCAACGGCGTGACTGGTCGTCGCGACGCGAACGGAACAATAATCGGGACCGGCCGTATAGAAACTGGGGTAACAGTCGCGAACACAGGTGGAACAACGGAAATGATCGAGGACGTGGTCAAGATCGTGAACGCTACAGGTACGGCAACCAGAATCGATACTACGATGAACACGGTGGGAGTAGGATTGCAGGCGGAGCCCCACATGATGTTGAAATTCGGCCAGCTAACCCTAGACGTAATCCAGCAAATGGAAATGAACAAAACCGGCAATGACAAACGATCAGCGCTGAAGGCGCCCTATTGGAACAAATGGCAAATGAGTAGAAAGGACAGTGAGAAGTAGAGAGAACGGTGAGGAGAAAGAATTGATTAGTTTAAAATTGTGACATATGCATTTTGAATAATATGTTGGTAAAAATATTGATAAAGATGTTTCTATGGGATTGATTGAAGTGATGGTTTTCAATTTTTTTTCTTTCATTGTGCAATTAGGATTTAGGTTGGTTCAAAGGGGAAGATAAAAGGTTTCTTTGTGAAGGAGTGAAATGCTGTTTATGTTTTTTTTTGTCTAAATTGAAACGAGTCGCTCCTGGGAGAAGCAAGATCTGTGTTGAATTAATGCAAAACTCAGGGGAATATCCGCTCTGTGGGTATTATGGGTCTGGCAAACCAAGGTCCCCAGCTGTTAGTAGCCTTGTTACCGATTTCCCGCTTTCAGGCTACTATCTATCTATTACTATTCTATATCTGTCAATATAAATGAGGATCTCTTGCTATAGTATGCGTGCTGTATCAATATTTTAAGATAGGAGAACTCTGAGAAAGGAATGAGTAAGTTTGGAATCTTGAAAACAGGATACGATAATACGAGTGTTTAACCAATGGCTTCCCAATATGCGATGATATGTTAATATTGATTATATATGTCTTTTTTGTTCTTTATAGCTGAGTATGTAAGGTGCTGTCTGTGGATTTCGTCAGTATATTGATTCCCTTCAAGGTGAAAGAAGAATTGTGGGTTGTGTAATTTACGTGGCCCTGAAATATTATTGTGGTAGTCTAATACGAGCAGTTTTTCAGCAAATGGAGAATGGAACAGAAATATGGATCCTTTCTGTAGTCTTGACTGATGTTGAGCCAGAGCCTGAAAAATTATTCTGCGTTGATACTTGTCCTAGAAAATCGACGTTTATGTGTTTTGCTGATGCTGTGAGCATTATACCTTACTGTTTTCGCTGGTGCGGGATGCACTGCAGCCTATATGAGTTGAATTGAAGAAATGTCCATCTTGATGGTAGAGGAAGATTAAAAAATTTTGATTATGGGACCGAAGGAAAGCTTGGTTTAATGTAATAAGAATGAAGCAAAACATTTGTCATTTAAACTACAGGAGGATTCGGATCTTTTGTGTCTGGTGTAAGTTCATTATGTTAAGATGAAACTGTTTTATAGAATAGAGGAGACCACAATTTTGCCATTCATGAGAAATGAATCCAGAATAACCACCACAGGCGAAATAACTGATTTGGAAGCGAAAGGTAACTTAAAGAAGGAACGAAATGGGTAAGAAAATGTAGTATAATCTGTATAATGATTATATTTTTACCCTTCTCAGAGTCATCGGCGTGATTAATTCTTGTGACAACGTAATTTTGGATGATTTTGTCTTACTGTTTTATGGATAAACATATAAGTATGATAAATGTATAATTGCGAGTCTCTTATCGGGTGTGTCAACTGGTATAAATGTTTTGGTGTGTAAATAACCATTGTTCTTTTTACTATGTATGTCTAAGGGAAGTTTCTCCATATTTATCATGTGACAAGACATATGCCGCGAGCGTCAAGAAGAGGACGAATTAGAACAATGTTGTAGTGGTACAAACACTGTGTTGAAGTAGCATTGAAGTAGCTTGTTGGATTAACCAGTAGTGGATTGAAGTAACATTTTGAGTAATGCATGTTTATGGGTAGTTAGTTTGTAGAATAGGCAACAGGTGTGCATGTGTGTGTGTGTAAATAACATGTGAACCCTATGCTGTCCTGACCTATACTTGCACAAGCCATAATCCTATTCATTTTAGTGAATTAATAAGTAGCATTTGATTTTTTAAAACGCAACTGAACCACATTAGTGATGTGGATTTAGATATTATATTGTCAGTTCATTTAATTTTTATTTTTATACGGTCAAATCATTTAACTTTTATTTTTTTATATTGTCAAGTCATTTAACTTTTATTTTTATATTGTCGACTCATCTAACTTTTTTGTTTAAAAAAAATTAAGTCTCACTTTTGTTCTTAAAAATTGTGAAGGAAAATACTAAGTGGTATTATGTATGACGTTTTGTAATCACATAACTACGATCAACAATTTCTGTGAATGCAGTTGAGAACGTGAAAGCGAACCGGCTAAACTCTTACGATACAGCGGGAGCAGCGAAGAGGAGGGCTAAGTGTCAACTGGCGGGTTTCCCAGCAGGACACACTGTCAATCGGGCCACTTCGAGAGTGCAGTCACAACAAATGAAGGGTACGTGACAAACACTTTCCCTCGCACCCGGAGCTAATGGCCGGCCGCACCAGTGCGACCGTCCATGGAGGCGATGACCTGAGATGACCGAGCGGTCCACCGTGCGGAAATCCATCTGCTGGCAACGCACCACACGCACGCGACCGTGGCGAGACGGGCGCGGTGAAACGACAGAAGACAGGGGATAAAGGGGTGTGGAGCCTTTTGACAGGTACTGTCCAGAGAAACTGGCAGACTTCAACGACCACTATCAACATTTCCTGACGGATGCCCACTGTCAAGCGACAGTAAATCATAGTTCGATGTTCTCTGGTAGCTAAGGGTGGCGCAAAGAAGAGCCATTAAGTGTCATCCTTGCCCAAGAATATCAACCTGGCGTGTCAAACGAGGATACCGCACGAATTTGACAACACAAACATGGAACCAAATCGAGATGTACGTGACACCGGCCACCAAGGGAAACTTCATGAGAGGGCAGAGACAGCGGGATTGCACGCAACAGATGGACAAAAAACCCTACTGACAGCTGCGGCGACGAACCCCCCCCCTCCCGCCCCCCCTTCCCTTACATTGCGCCTCGGAACAGTGGAACTATTGAGTGTGTCAGTGAACAGTGATTATGCGGTTCTTAGTCCAATGCATATACGAGTGTTTCTGTCAGAGAAACTCTGACTCGTGTGTTTTGCAGGAGTTCGATTTAGTGGTGTTTATTAGACTGACTCTTGTATTTTGCAGGTGTTCTATTTATTGTTTCTTTTTTAGACTTTGACTCTTGTATTTTGAAGGTGTTTTATTTATTGGTATGTTTTTAGACGTTGACTACTGTACTTTCAGAGCTGTTTTATTTCTCAATGTTTGTTTTTGTGTGTTGTATTAGATTTGTGATATTTTGTTTCGTAAATTCATTCCTGTGGCATTGCTTTGTTTATCAGTCAGATAGCTATTCGTGCTCATTGGACAGTGATCGATTAGCCTTTGCATGGGGCATATTTATAGTGAGGAACCCCTTAAGGGTAACAATCACACAATTAATTCTAGTTTCAGTATAATGACACAGTGATCATTGTTTGCTAACTAACTGAAAGATAGTAGAGTGATTAAATTAGTGCCACATAGTTATTTTAATTCTACAAATTATTAGTTTTATAAGATATAGAATTTTTTTGCGATAACCACTTTGTAAAACATGTTTCTATCTCTTATCATTTTTTTTTTTTTGCTTTTACGCATTGTGCTTTGTAATGTTCTGCTTTACAATACTGATGTTATTTTCATGTTTTTTTTAATTACTGTGGCACCTTTGCTATTTTCATAAATTTTACTTGTTAATAAACAGTCATAAATTTTCCTGTGATCAGTTGGCTCTTGCAATGAGCAGATACTGGTGAATTCCATAAGGGTAACAACCAGAAATTGTTTTCGTATTAATGACACAGGGACCATAGTTTTTAGTGCTGAATGAATTAGGTCTACACGATCTTTTAAATAGGTGTCACAGATTGTGTTCTTTTTCTGTTTGAAATTGGTAGATTTTAAAGATTTGTTGAAATTATTGTGTTTTAGCAAGTAGCTGGTGACCTTTTGCCTTTTCTTTACATTTTTGGTTTAAGTAGGGTGTGAGAAGCCTGCTTGGGAATGTCCTAGCATGGCCAGAAAATTCCCTGCACAGTCTTTTCCTGGAGCGTTGGGGTTGTGAAAGGTCTCTGTTGGATTCCTTTCATGTTAATTTCTAAAATCTGTTGTCATTTACGGCATAAATTCCTCTTCTAAATTTACTGTGGCGTTTCTGACTATCTGGGAGGAGACTGAATAGTGAAATGTGTTACATTTACACATAAACAAGAACGATCTGTCACACTACTACACTTTAAAACACAGTTTGTATGTAATTCATATCACACAGTCTCATACGGAACCCATATCCGCTTTATTTTATATACTGTATATGATAAGATACTGTCATCCCCCTTCCCTTGTGTGTGAGAGGATGAATGAGCAAATGCATTTCTAGTTGCATGCTGGATGGTAGCAGACAAGCCTGTCTGCTAGTAGTATGGTCCTGTCCGTCCCTTGTCACGTTGGTATAGGAAGCTGCCTCTCTGGTCACTTCCGTTTTGTATACGGAAGCACGCTCGGTAGCGGCCCAGGTCAGTCTGTCCGCGGCGAGCGTCTGAAATGGTAAGATCTCCGGCTAACCGCGTCTCTGCTAAGTCCGTAGGACAATGGATTTCCTAAGTTCAGCCTAACTGAAAATTTAATCACCTTTATTTCAGGTTTAGCTCTAAAATATCTAATGTTATCTTAAATTGCAACGCAGTGTAATTCGAATGTGAAGTTCAGAATATATTCCGGTAGTTGCTTTGTCACTACTTTGTGAGTAAAGTGGAATCACATGTTGATCAGTAACTCTATGTTCATCAATCTTAAATACGAAGGTGGGTGAGATTATAAGGTCTAGTCTTGACAATATTTTTCAATATAGCAACTTTTCTTTATGTTCAACCCACGTGGGGTGTACTTTGTGAGACCAGTACCACGTGCTTATACAATTGTTTGACCCATCAGGTTAATAGTAAGACGATAGTAACCAGTTCGAGGTTTTTCTTTTGTAAATTGCTTTTCGATCTAATTTATTTTAATTATCAAAATTATTGTGGAGTTACACTCTTTGTGTAAACCAAGTTGACCACGTGAAGCAGGTGGTGTAATCATCAAAGTAACCCTCAGCTATTATTTTCGGGAAGATTTCACAGAGAGTTAGTATGAATTTAGTATACCAGTGTGTGGTAATTACATGACGGACAGGATTGTGCTACGAACGTAACTTCTTTGGGTGAAAATTGAATCGGTTGGTTGTGGTTAATTTCCTCTTGCGTATGTTTCAACGTTCTTCGTGTGTTATTTTATGAATGCAGTGTTGTATGCAGTCTCCCAATCTTGGCTCCATATTTGATGTGTTCCGTAAGATTACAGTCTCACATTTTCACAATCCTAAATAAGGCACCAGTTTAGTTATGAATCAATTTTAATATGCTGGTTAATTTCCTCTTGCATATATTTCAACGTTCTTCGTGTGTTATTTTATGAATGCAGTGTTGTATGCAGTCTCCCAATCTTGGCTCCATATTTGATTTTGTTCCGTAAGATTACAGTCTCACATTTTCACAATCCTAAATAAGGCACCAGTTTAGTTATGATTCAAGTTTAAGATGCTGAAATTTCAATGATCAATATTAAAATAAATTTCCAAATATAAACTGATTTATTTCTTTTTATTTAAATTCTCTTTATATATATATATATATATATATATATATATATATATATATATATATATATAACCGGTTGTCGTATGAATATTAAAAGATTATAATTAATGTTATTCTGGTTGGGAATTTTGTAAGCTAGACTGGTTACCTGGTGAAACAGTTGCGCAGTAATGCAAGGTTAACTTCCCCAGACAGCTCACAGCTTATAACCTGCTTTTATTGTCTATCAGCACCGCTTTCATAGCAAATTAAAGCAACAACGTTACAGACTATGAAACTCTGGGTTGGGTGGGAAAGATTCTGGAAAGCTCGACTGACCTGCTCAATCCTTGGACCCAGAGTGGAAAAGGTGATTACAACGCAATCATCGTCATTACAGCGTATAATGATTATTACTCTGAAACGTTGTTGTTTATTTCAGGGTGATTCACGACGATATGCAAATATTTTAATATGTTATTCTACAATTAAAACTAAAGAAAAAAGTTCATGTAAACATAGGTCCGCAAATGTTTACTTGCAGCGTGGAGTGACCGCACGGTTTGAGGCACCATGTTCCGGAGTGCGCGGCCCATAGCGCTGGAAGTTCGAGTCCTCCCTAGGGGATGGGTGTGTCTGTTGTTTTTAGCATATTTTAGTGTAAGTTAGTTTAAGTAGTATCTAAATCTAGGGACCAATGACCTCAGCACTTTGGTCCCTTAGGAATACACACACACACACACACACACAAATGTTTGATTACGGAGTTACAGGTAATAGGCGGCCGAGCGGTTCTAGGCGCTTTAGTCCGGAACCAAGCGACTGCTACGGGCTCAGGTTCGAATCATGCCTCGCGCATGGATGTGTGTGATGTACTTAGGTTAGTTAGGTTTAAGTAGTTCTACGTTCTAGGGGCTGATGACCTCAGATGTTGAGTGCCATAGTGCTCAGACCCATTTGAACCATTTACAGCTAATGAAAGATTTTGCCTCAAATTTAGCAAATTCGCTAATATGAAGCCATCGCAAAATTGTACGAGGTTAAAGTAAAGCACGATTTCCATTTGTTTTTTTTTTTATTATTGGTCAGATGAATCTCGTAAAACATCCCAGACGTGTATCTGCAGTAGTTTTCCAGAATATCCACAGAAGCAAAGATTGAAAACCCTGTGAAACTGAAACGAGCAACAAAATCTGTTCATACACGTGCAACTAAATGCATTGAATCCGCTGGATACATTTTTGAACATTTATTGTGAATGTATTGTGAAACAGCATGTACACTGTACAACTTCCTTAACAATGAGTTTTGTTTTTTCCAATTTAACTGGAACTTACGTGTGCTATGGCATTAATAAAAGGAGATTACCTGACACATTCATATGGTTTCAGTTAACGTTATTATCATCATTTTTCCAAAATTAAATTATCTCCAACTTCTGCTGAAAACTTTGTGCAACTGTCTGGAATTTATAAAACAAATTGGGGCAAGTAGGTAATAAATTAAGAATGTTACTTCTAATGCTTCTCTGGATGTTCTGGAAAACTATTGCAGATACATATCTTGGACATGTCTTACTAGATTCGCCAGACCAATAACAACGAAATAAATGGAATTTATGCTTTACTTTAACCTCGTACAGTTTTGCAATGGCTTCATATTAACGAAGTTCCTAAATTTCAGGAAAAATCTTTTATTATCCCTAACTCCATAACTAAAAATTTGCAGACCTATGTTTATTCGAACTTTTTTCTTTAGTTTTACTTTTAGAATAACATATTAAAATATTTTCAAAACTTTTTGACTCATCCTGCATATTTATATATCTATATTATTTTGAGCGTTGTACTTAATGTTTTTCGTTCTTCGTATGTTAGAGAGGCACCCACAGTGGCCACTAGCACAACAGCTGGCTGTGGCACGAGTGCCTAAAGTGGTGGTTGTGGGCGCAGGATTGAAACACGCGCCTAGCAGCAAGCAGCGCTGTGCAAAGCGCCACTGGCGGCTGCACGATAGGCGGCAGCATCAGCTGCGGCTGCCGCTGTGCCTGCTCCTTCACCATCATGGATGCCTGGCGTCTATGGGTGGTTCAGTGAGACTAGATTAGATTACATTAGATTAGATTAGCACTTGTTCCATAGATCATGAATGCGACACTTCGTAATGATGTGGAACGTGTCAGGTTAATTAAAGGTGTCTATACAAGATCTTACATTACACAAAATATTACATGACACTTAATATTTTTAATTTTTTTTGGGGCGGGGGGGGTTTGGGAAATTACCCACTTATTATATCCAAAAATTCATCTAAAGAGTAGAAGGAGTCGCCATTAAGAAATTCTTTAAAGTCCGCAGCTCGTGGTTCGTGCTTCCCGCGGATTGGTTCCCGGGTTCGATTCCCGGCGGGGATTTTCTCTGCCTCGTGATGACTGGGTGTTGTGTGCTGTCCTTAGGTTAGTTAGGTTTAAGTGGTTCTAAGTTCTAGGGTACTGATGATCATAGATGTTAAGACCCATAGTGCTCAGAGCCATTTGAACCATTTTTTTAATTCTTTTAATTTCCCTATAAATGCTATACGGCTATCTGTCAGACTTTTGATGCTATTAGGTAAGTGACCAAAGACTTTTGTGGCAGCATAATTTACCCCCTTCTGAGCCAAAGTTACATTTAACCTTGAGTAGTGAAGATGATCCTTTCTCCTAGTGTTGTAGCCATGTACACTGTTATTACTTTTGAATTCGTTCGGATTGTTAATAACAAACTTCATAAGTGAATATATATATATATATATATATATATATATATATATATATATATATATATATATATTGTGAGGCTACAGTGAAAGTCTCTAGCTCTTTAAATAAGTGTCTGCAGGATGATCTTGGATGAGCTCCAGCAATTATTCTGATTACACGCTTTTGCGCAATGAACACTCTTTTACTCAATGATGAGTTACCCCAGAATACGATCCCATACGACAACAGAGAATGAAAATAGGCGTGGTAAGCTAATTTACTCAGATGTGTATCGCCAAAATTTGCAATGACCCTAATAGCATAAGTAGCTCAACTCAAACGTTTCAGCAGAGCCTCAGTGTGCTTTTTCCAGTTCAACCCTTCATCAATGCATGCACCTAGAAATTTTGAATATTCTACCTTAGCTACCGATTTCTGATCGAAGTCTATATTTATCAATGGTGTCACTCCATTTACTCTGTTGAACTGTGTATACTGTGTTTTGTCAGAGTTTAATAAGAGCCCATTTGCAGAGAACCACTTAATGATTTTTTGAAAAAAAATCGTTTACAATTTCACCAGTTAATTCGTGTCTGTTGGGTGTGATAGCTATACTTGTATCATTGCCAAAAAGTACCAGCTATGCATCTTCGTGAATATAGAATGGCAAGTCATTAATATACACTCCTGGAAATGGAAAAAAGAACACATTGACACCGGTGTGTTAGACCCACCATACTTGCTCCGGACACTGCGAGAGGGCTGTACAAGCAATGATCACACGCACGGCACAGCGGACACACCAGGAACCGCGGTGTTGGCTGTCGAATGGCGCTAGCTGCGCAGCATTTGTGCACCGCTGCCGTCAGTGTCAGCCAGTTTGCCGTGTCATACGGAGCTCCATCGCAGTCTTTAACACTGGTAGCATGCCGCGACAGCGTGGACGTGAACCGTATGTGCAGTTGACGGACTCGGAGCGAGAGCGTATAGTGGGCATGCGGGAGGCCGGGTGGACGTACCGCCGAATTGCTCAACACGTGGGGCATGAGGTCTCCACAGTACATCGATGTTGTCGCCAGTGGTCGGCGGAAGGTGCACGTGCCCGTCGACCTGGGACCGGACCGCAGCGACGCACGGATGCACGCCAAGACCGTAGGATCCTACGCAGTGCCGTAGGGGACCGCACCGCCACTTCCCAGCAAATTAGGGACACTGTTGCTCCTGGGGTATCGGCGAGGACCATTCGCAACCGTCTCCATGAAGCTGGGCTACGGTCCCGCACACCGTTAGGCCGTCTTCCGCTCACGCCCCAACATCGTGCAGCCCGCCTCCAGTGGTGTCGCGACAGGCGTGAATGGAGGGACGAATGGAGACGTGTCGTCTTCAGCGATGAGAGTCGCTTCTGCCTTGGTGCCAATGATGGTCGTATGCGTGTTTGGCGCCGTGCAGGTGAGCGCCACAATCAGGACTGCATACGACCGAGGCACACAGGGCCAACACCCGGCATCATGGTGTGGGGAGCGATCTCCTACACTGGCCGTACACCACTGGTGATCGTCGAGGGGACACTGAATAGTGCACGGTACATCCAAACCGTCATCGAACCCATCGTTCTACCATTCCTAGACCGGCAAGGGAACTTGCTGTTCCAACAGGACAATGCACGTCCGCATGTATCCCGTGCCACCCAACGTGCTCTAGAAGGTGTAAGTCAACTACCCTGGCCAGCAAGATCTCCGGATCTGTCCCCCATTGAGCATGTTTGGGACTGGATGAAGCGTCGTCTCACGCGGTCTGCACGCCCAGCACGAACGCTGGTCCAACTGAGGCGCCAGGTGGAAATGGCATGGCAAGCCGTTCCACAGGACTACATCCAGCATCTCTACGATCGTCTCCGTGGGAGAATAGCAGCCTGCATTGCTGCGAAAGGTGGATATACACTGTACTAGTGCCGACATTGTGCATGCTCTGTTGCCTGTGTCTATGTGCCTGTGGTTCTGTCAGTGTGATCATGTGATGTATTTGACCACAGGAATGTGTCAATAAAGTTTCCCCTTCCTGGGACAATGAACTCACGGTGTTCTTATTTCAGTTTCCAGGAGTGTATATTAAGAACAGCAGAGGATCCAAGCCGAACCTTGTGGCACCCCATTCTCGATTGTTCCCCAGTTTGAGAAATCACCAGTTTTTTTTCATATTATGTGAACTGCTTATTTCAACTTTCTGCTCTCTTCCAGTTAGGTATGAATTAAACCATTGGAGCACTGTTCCATTCATACCAGAATACTTGAGCTTATCTAGAAGTAATCCATGATTTACACACTCAAAAGCCTTTGATAGATCACAAAAAATCCCAACGGGTGACTTGCGGTTACTCAGAGCATTTAATATTTCATTAGTGAAAGTATATATAGCATTTTCCGTTGAAAAACCCTTTTGGAAACCAAACTGACATTTTGTTAAAACTTTATTTTTACAAAGGTGTGAAGCTACTCTACAATACATTACTTTTTCAAAAGTTTTGGGTAAGGCAGTCAGAAGAGAGATTGGGCGGTAGTTGTTGAAATCAGACGTATCCCCTTTTTTATGCAGTGGTTTGACAATGGCATACTTCAGTCTATCTGGGAACATACCCTGCTTGAGAGAGCTATTACAAATGTGGCTAAGAATCCCACTTATTTCTTGAGAACAAGCTTTTATTATCCTGCTGAAAATGCCATCAATTCCATGTGAGCTTTTATTCTTGAGAGAGTTTATTATCTTCCTAATTTCAGAAGTAGAGGTGGGTGGAATTTCAATTATATGAAATGGTGTGAGTAAGACCTCTTCCATTAACTGCCTTGCTTCTTCTAATGAACATTTAGATCCTATTTTCTCTACAATATTTAAAAAATGATTATTGAAAATGTTTTCGACTTCCGGCTTGTTGTTTATCAAGTTTGCATTCGCTTTGATGGTGATGCCATCATCCTGTACTCTTGGTTGTCCTGTCTCCCTTGTAATAATATTCCAAATTGTTTTGATTTTGTTATCAGAGTTATTAATCTCAGACATGATACACATGCTTCTGGACTTTTTAATAACCTTTCTTAATGTAGCACAGTAGTTTTTATAATATTTGGCTGCTTCTGGGTCATTACTCTTTCTTGTTGTTAGATACAGTTCCCTTTTGCGGTTACGAAGAAGAAGAAGAACAGCAATGATCTCTCAGCCCCCAGGCTGGCGGTGGTGAAGATACTGGCATGCAGCAGCAGCAGCATCACCAGGTGTTCCCCTTGGCCCTCACTGCCACCACCTCATCCTACTCTGCCTCTCACTGGTCGCCCTCACCGGCAATGGAAGGCATATGTGCCATGGCGCATATCCCTGTGCACATCACCAATTCTGTCGTTGACAGGGTGGACATCATCGTCATCCTGTAGCAGTAGTAGTAGTAATAGACAAGAAGATCTGTGGCTAGCGGCAGTTCCCTCTCCCGTCCATATGGTGGAGGTCATCAGGTCAGTAACACAATACCACAGTTAGAATACTCGGGGATTGTAGACGCCTTTGAGGAGCAAATCTCATTCACGAGGATCGAGAATCTGGTAGGGGGCTACTGCGAACCTGTTCGTTTTCTAAGTATGTGCCTTCCTGTCATGAAAAAGGAACTCCTCAAAGTAGTCAATGATCCACAGCATCCCGCCAGCAAATACAGTGCGGTTCTCTGTGTCAAACTTTCATACCCTCCCCCCCCCCCCTCCCCAACCTGATTCTGGCATTGAAGAAAGAGACAAATCTTCATTATCTTTGAGGGGGCGGGGGGAATGGCGTGATAACGCGGAGCACGTCAATCGTAGAGTGGTTTCGTAAATCCACCTTGAGTGCTATATGGCCCTGTTCTGCTGAGACAGGGTCAGCTAAAGTGCTCAGCCAAATACTACATCTGTACATCCATACATATGTCTGTGATCCGGTAAATGGAGGGTCTAGCTACAACAAGCTCCCTAAGGATATATTTAATAAGAAGGCACGCATTAATGTCAAAAATAGAAAGGATCGAGCTTGTTTTGCATGGTCGTCCCTGGCTTGTGAGAGAAATTACAATTCTAGAGATCATCCTGAGCATCCTGATAGGTACCACACAGGTGATAATATTCTTGGGTGTTATAACTTTGATGGCATCAAGTTTCCATCAAGATCTACGACATAGATAAATTTCACACACAACCTTCGCAAGATCTACGACATAGATAAATTTTAGGTGCATAATGCCGGATGTCAGTTCATATTTATGGCTTGGAGAAGGGAAGCAAGTCACGTGAACAGAAGAAGTATATTGCTGTCGGCCCCCAACATTTCTCAAAATTTGCCAGTGAGAGTGAGATGCATGTAAACATGTTACTCCTCCCTGAAGGTGATAGTTATTACTTGGTTTCGAACAAAGACATGTCCCAACTCCTTTCTGTCCAACTATCAACCAATCATCGTGCAAATCAAATTTGCTTAAGGTGGATGAATCATTTTTCCTCAGACAAGTTATTAGCAGAGCATCTAGTAGATGCGCCTCGAAGTAGCTTGTATGTGTTATTATTCCCAATGAGGAAAATAAGTTCATAAAGTTTAAAACTGCTCACCAACATTTGTAGTGTACACTGACTTTGGATGCCGCCTCACTCCTGTGACCCACTGTGAAAGCGACCCCACGATTTCACACACAACCTTCGCAGAAAAACACATACCATATGCAGCAGTGTGCCGAATTGTATCGGCGTATGATTCGAGACTTAACTGCTACAAATATTATGTCAGGGATAATCCTGTGGGTTTGCTGCTCACTGAGATCGAAAAATTTTCGTCGAGGGTTGATAAACTTTATGGTGACAATGTTCCCATAAGCCAATAGAAGGAGAATGGAGATTGGCACAATAACGCTACCCTCAAGGGCAAAATCGACGATTTGGAAGCTACCCACTTCGCCATCTGCTGCTGTCCATCATCATCTACTGTCGTCCATCACTGTACATCGCTGGCTGCTGCTGTCTGTAGTAGTCTGCTACTGTCCTTCGTCGCCATCTGCTGCCGTCCATCCATCCATCCGTCTGTCTCCGCCAGCTGCTGGTGCTTGCTGTGGCCAGCCTCCCATCCCTGTCACCTCATTTCCCTATGTTCATTCTCTCTCCCTACCCCTTCCCCTGCCCCCAACAATACCTCCTGGAGGGCCTCCTCTTGGCTTCCCCCTCTGCTTCACCTGCCCTCCTCACAGTCTCCTTCCTTTCCATCTCTTCCCATACCCTGTAACCCCAACTATATACTGCCCCTGCTCCTGCTCCTCCTCTTTCTGCCCCTCCTCCTCCTCCTCCTCCTCCTCTTCCTCCACCTCCTACTCCCACTCATGCTATTGCCCCACTCTCGCTGCTACCATGGCATGATGACTTTCTCCCACTCCCCACTCGCCCTGCTATCAATGCCCCTGGTTCCCCAGCCCATGTCACCACCCACTGCACCACAGTCGCCACCAAGGAGCACCCACCCTCTCATCAAAGTGCTTCCACTTCACACAGTTCTCGCACCACCAATCCCTCACCCTTTCACCAAAAAACCCAAATGCCTCAGTAGTGACTTTGCCTCTATCCCCTCCTCCAAGAAAGCACAGCCACACAGGGTAGCTGTGCGGTCTGAGGTGTCTTGTCATGGTTTGCGTGGCTCCCCCTGTTGGAGGTACGAGTTCTCCCTTGGGCTCGGGTGTGTGTGTGTTTTCCTTAGCGTAAGTTAGTTTAAGTTTGCACTGACCTCCTCTGGGAACTTTTCTTATCACCTTTGGCTCCCATGCATCTCTTACACCTTCCTTCCCTCCTCCTCTTCCTGTCAGCCCCAACCTGTCATCATCCACTGACCCTCACTGCCATGATCATGGTTATGGAGGTGTTGGTGGAACTGAATGCCCACCCCATCCTGGAAATCCTCTCAGCCCGACGAATCTATAATGATTCTGGCTCTACTTGCCTGATGCATGTGTTCACAGAGTCTGCCTCCTCCTCCATAGATCACCTCCTCACCCAAGGAGCCCTAATTTTTAACTGCTACCATGCCATTGACACCTCCCATTTCCCTCCTCAGTCCTACTGCTGCCAAAACTGCCTCCTCTACAATATTCATCTCATCAAAAACTGCAAAAACCCCCATCTGCTCTCACTGTAAAGCCTCTCACTTCCTCAAGCAGTGTCCTAACCTCACCTCTCCTCCTCCTTGGAACACCTACAACGAATTCCATCCCATCTACTCGACAAATGCAAGGCCAAGCCCTTTCCACCAACTAGTCAGCTGTCCCCTTCCGTCCCATCGATCAGCCCTCCACCCCAACAGTTCCCTCCACCCTCCACCTATGGCCTAAGACATCGTCTGTTTCCTCACCATAGTCCTCCAGAACATCCATCCCTTCCAACCCCGCACACCCTACAGCAGGTGTCCCTTGCCATCTGCTCCATCTTCCATTTGAACACTTATTCCACCCATTCCCACAACTAGGCCCTCTTCACCTTTACCCACCTTGACACTCTCATTTATGCCTCTCTCCTCCTCCCTTCCCCCCTCCCCATCCTGGCTATCCAGCAGTGTCATCTCCTATACCTAAACATCTGCTCCTTCTGCACCAACAAATACCTCTTCATACATGCACTGTCCCAGCATCAAGTTGATTTCTTCATGCTTGGTGAAACCTTCCTCCAACCACACCATGTTGCCTGCACCTCTCCCTACCTCCTTCACCACATAGACAATCCTGTACTCCTTAGTTGAGGTGGGGTCACTATTGGCCACCTCAACGGTCTCCCTGTCTGACCACAGACCCTGCTCAATGACCCAGCTGAACACCTCATGCTCAGCATCTTTTTTCCCTCCCTCACCATCACCTGCACCACTAACTATATCCAGCACCTCACCTCCACTATGAATTCATCTCCCATGTTGACTGCACCTTCTCCAACTACGTGACTGCCACAGACCTCAACATCCACAGCTGCAACCTTGCCACCCTTCAGCAGTGGCAAAAGTTCCTTGCTATGCTCCACAGTGACCTTGTTCCCCACCCACAGCACACCTGTTCCGAAGGTAACGCCCCCTGATGTCTTCCTTGCTTCACCCAACTGCCATGCATACCCTGTCCCAGCACCAGGTCGAGTCCTTCATCCTTAATGAAACCTTCCTACAACCTCACCATTTCGTCCGCTTCTCGCCCTACCTCCTTCACAGCACTGACAATTCTCTTCCCCAGCATGAGATAGGGTTGCTATTGGCCACCTCAAGCATATACATTTCTGGCCACAAACCTTGCTCAATGATCTGACCAAACACCTCATCCTCAGTATCTTTTTTCACTCCCGCATCATCACTTGTACAACAATCTATGTCTGTCCAGAGGCTCCTCTCCCCTATGACTTCATCTCCCATGTTGACCACAACTTCACCACCTATGTGATCGCTGCAGACTTTCAACATCCACAGCCACAACCCTGCCGCCCTTCAGCAGTGGCTCAAGTTCCTTGCTACCCTCCAAAGTGACCTTGTTCCCCTCCCAAAATACACTTGTCCCAAAAGTGCATCCACCCTGAATGTTGTCCTCACTTCCCCAACCTCCTTGGTTGTATCAATACAGAAGTCCTACACCCTATTGGTAGCCACTACCTCCTACTCCTTCTGACCATGTCCTCAGCCCATCGCCCTTCTCCTACTGCTGAGTCGACTGGGATGCCTAAGGGGTATCCATTATCACCCAGGTCGAAAGCCACACACTTAGTTTTAAACAACCTGCAGACATCACCACGCCTTGGCCTTTCTCCAATAGACCATCACTGACACCATGGAGGCCCACATTCCTACCCTCATAACCCTATTCTTCTCCCACAGGCTGTATTTCTCCTCGAATCCTGCAGGCTCGACTGCTCCTTTCTTTACACCCATGACTAGGATACACTCCTTTGCCATTGGCAATTACAATGATACATACACAGCCTCCTAACAGCAAAGAAACGCTGGGACTGTCGCCAGACATGTACATGACTCAATGTCACTCTCCCCGTCAACTTCTCCAAGTACTGGTCTGTATCCCACCACCTTACTGGTAAATAGGCTCTAAACACTGTGGGACTTAACATATGAGGTCAACAGTCCCCTAGACTTACAACTACTTAAACCAAACTAACCTAAGGACATCACACATATCCATGCCCAAGGCAGGATTCGAACCTGTGACCATAGCAGCAGCGTGGTTCTGAACTGAAGCGCCTAGAACTGCTCGGCCACAGCGGCCGGCTACTGGCAAACATCCCACATTGCAATACTCTCTTCTCCACAACGACTGCCCCTTCCCTGAAAACTTCAGTAAGGCTAACCATTTTGTTTCCCCTGCCCTTTGAGGTTTTATCCGTTCTTGATGATCCCCACTATGATTACTCCCTCTTTCCCACAGTTCTTGAAGGTGCCAATACCTCCATTGCACCATTTGCCCCCAGTTTCCAGTAATTCTCAGATATAAACTCTCCCATTACAGCACACAGTGTCCATTACAAACGCAACACTGCCCCTGGTCATGACTGTGTAAGTAGGCTGTTTATGTTTTCTCTATGTAAGTAGGCTGTTTATGTTTTCTCTATGTAAGTAGGCTGTTTAGGTTTTTTTATTGGTAACGCCACCTCTGTATGAAAATCACTGGCTGTGCTGTGTGCAGTCTGTGGCTGCTTTGCATTATTGTAATACTCGCCATTGTAGTGTTAGGCAGCTGGCTGTGAACAGCGCGTAGCGTTGCGCAGTTGGAGGTGAGCCGCCTGCAGTGGTGGATGTGGGGAGAGAGATGGCGGAGTTTTGAAATTTATCATGAACTGCTATATTTATATATGATGATATCAAGGTAAATACATTGTTTGTTCTCTATTAATATCTTTCATTTGCTAACTATCCCTATCAGTAGTTAGTGCCTTCAGTAGTTTGAATCTTTTATTTAGCTGGCAGTAGTGGCGCTCGCTGTATTGCAGTAGCTTGAGCAGCGAAGATTTTTGTGAGGTAAGTGATTTGTGAAACGCATAGGATAATGTTAGTCAGGGCAATTCTTTCGTAGGGATTTTTTTGAAAGTCAGATTGCGTTGCGCTAAAAAAAATTTTGTGTGTCAGGTACAGGACAGTCATGTATAATTGTTCAAATGGGATGTTTCATATGTCGACCCTTAGCCGAGGATACCTCACTGGAATCTTCTGATCTTTTGTTGTAGTTTGTGTTATTAGTGTAGATTTTGTTTATTTCTAGCGCGTAATTGTAGAGAAAATCTCCTTTGTAGTTGCAGTCTTTCATTGTTGTACAGTAAAACAGTTGTGGCATGCATGTAGATTTGCACCAAGTATTTCGCAGCTGCAATTAACTAGATATTATTTTCAGTGTTATGTTAATGTGTTCTCTTATTTTTGCTCTTCAAATTGTGCTTTTCTGTGTTGTCGTGTGAAATACTGTGACAATAATGGCGTGTGAAAAACGTAATACTAGGCTCCAAAGTAAACTGAGAAATGACAGTGAAAATGAAAGCAGTGTGTTAGCGCCACCGAGTAATGAATTAACTGATGTTCAAAGTAGTAATTTGATAATTATGCATAGGGAAATGGAGCGGGCGGCAAACAATGGCGTGGACAGTGAAACAATTAGTGAAGAGGGAAGCATTATCGATCGATCGGTCGGCAACAGCTCACCTCAGGAATCCGAAATGACAGGACACAATTTTGCAAATACTGTAGATTCAGGTTTTGCATCCTCACCGTTTTCCCAAATGAGTCAAGACACGTTTTCCGCTTGTCAAAATGTGAATGTTGCCGGTGCAAATTCACTGCCGAAAAGCAGTGAGGAACATGTTTCAGACACCAGTGCATTGTTATTACAGTTAATGCAACAAATGGGACAAAAGCTACAAAAGTTAGACACAACACTTGAACAAAATCAGAAACAAATGGGACAAAAGCTTCAAAAGTTAGACACAATGGAACAAAATCTTCAAAAGTTAGACACCACACTTGAACAAACACGTGAAGATTTAACTACTGAGTTACATAAAATCAAATCGAAATGTCAAAAAGTCTGTAACGACGTAAAAACACAAATTTGTGAGCATTTTCAACCTATTTTTTCGCGGCATGAAAATGCATTACAGAATCACGAAGCAGCCATAAAAGAACTGCAAATTATTGTTCATGAAAATCATGAGACCTTGCAAGCTAAAATTGACTCAGTTGCATCTACCGATTCGGTTATGCAACTTACAAAAACTCAGGAAAACTTAAAGGACACAGTAGAAAGACACATGGAGGAAATTAGTTCATTATCAGAGAAAGTAGTTGAACTTTCGGATCAGCTAAATAATTTATCTACGAAGGTAGATGATAATCTGAATGACACAAAACCGGTAGTCTTTAATAACACAGAAGAGAGCGAACAAATTAGGAAACTGAAACAAAATCTGAATCAAATTGATACGCAACACCAAAGAGAAATCCGGGAAGTACAAGATCAGCTAACACAGGTAATACAAGAATTACGTATTTCAGAGGACACTCGCGCCCCAATAAGGGAAGAGGGACATAGAAATACGGAACAGCCACAAAATAATAACATAGGGCATTTCGGAAGTTATGAAAGAAATTGGCAATGTGCACCGAATTTTGAGTTGGAACCGCCGAAGCGACGTAACAATGACCGACATGCGACTCGCCGACATGATGATTTTGACTATAAGCTGTTCATTACTACACGTAAATTCAAAACGTTTAAGAATTCTGCCAACGACATTCATCCACAAGCGTGGCTCCATCAATTCTCTCATTGTTTTCCTCCCAACTGGTCATTGGAGCACAGGTTAGCATTTATGTGTGGCTACTTGGAGAATGAACCAGCTGTAAGAATGCGATCGGTCATTCACGATTGCCACAGTGAAGGAGAGTTTTACCATGCCTTCCTCTCAGCATATTGGTCTCAAGCCACACAAGACCGAGTAAAACATGGCATCATAATGATGAAACATTTCGAACAATCTGAATTTTCCAGTCTTGTGAAATATTTTGAAGACATGTTGCATAAGAATCAATATCTTTCAAACCCATACAGCCCCTCAGAACTCATCCGCATTTGCTTAATCAAATTGCCTGAACATTTACGACATATTATTTTAGCAGGACGTTGCAAAGATGACATTGAAGCTTTTCAGGGTCTGTTACAAGAATTGGAAATTGACACTGACAATCGGGGAACGTGGAAACAGGAGCACAACAATTACAGGTCACATCTGTCACAATTCCACGATGAAAGAAATAATAACTGGACACGACAAGGCTATTCTCACAACACATATCGTGACCAAAACAGACACCACCCGTATGACAACCGTTGGCAGAGTAGTAATAATTACAGTGAAAGATCACCTCTCTGTGGTAATGACTATCACAGAGACAATCAGAGAAACAGACAATATGGGAACCAAAACAATTATTATCAAGGGAGACAGAATAACTTTAGACACAACGGTCCAGCGCGCAGTTACGATTCAGGGAGAAATTCTCCACCACTTAACCGACAAGAAAGAAACTACAGGAACTATCGACATGACGACAGACGATGTGATCGTAACGACAGACCTGAATTGCATCAGAACTGGCGGGATTTAAACAGGGCAGGGCCCTCTCGTCACGGTGAATTTGTAGAAGTTAGGTCTCCAAATCCCAATAACGACGCTCGCCAACAAAGAGACAATAGGCAATGACTCACACCGCTGGCAGCCACAAAACGTTCTTATGACACTAACGACGCAGCTGCCGTAGCTAGTAATTATGTAAAAATGGAAGACATTAGGGACATCTTACTCCAAGAACACGACGTAAAACATAACAACATTGCATATCCTGTGATTTAAATTACAGTAAATGACGTAAAATTTACGGCAGTACTTGACTCTGGCAGTCCCATTTCAGTAATCAGTGAAACAGCCTTTAGCAAATGCAACAAATCGAACGATTGCCCCACACTTCCGTTACGTAAGATTAAATTACAAGGTGCAATCTTTGGAAAAAGTGTAGATGTACGCCAACAAACCAATTTGTAAAATTTTTTGTGGGGAGCATGGGGGCTATGTAAGTAGGCTGTTTATGTTTTCTCTATGTAAGTAGGCTGTTTAGGTTTTTTTATTGGTAACGCCACCTCTGTATGAAAATCACTGGCTGTGCTGTGTGCAGTCTGTGGCTGCTTTGCATTGTTGTGATACTCGCCATTGTAGTGTTAGGCAGCTGGCTGTGAACAGCGCGTAGCGTTGCGCAGTTGGAGGTGAGCCGCCTGCAGTGGTGGATGTGGGGAGAGAGATGGCGGAGTTTTGAAATTTGGCATGAACTGCTATATTTATATATGATGATATCAAGGTAAATACATTGTTTGTTCTCTATTAATATCTTTCATTTGCTAACTATCCCTATCAGTAGTTAGTGCCTTCAGTAGTTTGAATCTTTTATTTAGCTGGCAGTAGTGGCGCTCGCTGTATTGCAGTAGCTTGAGCAGCGAAGATTTTTGTGAGGTAAGTGATTTGTGAAACGTATAGGTTAATGTTAGTCAGGGCCATTCTTTCGTAGGGATTTTTTTGAAAGTCAGATTGCGTTGCGCTAAAAAAAATATTGTGTGTCAGGTAAAGGACAGTCGTGTATTATTGTTCAAAGGGGACGTTTCAACTGTGTCACCTACCGCCACTTCAAGGAATCCCCCCCTCCTTCCTGGCTGTCCTTGCTACCTTGCCTTGTATAACGTCATCCTCTCCACCGGCCTTTACCCTGACTCGTGGAAGACTTCCAGCATCCTGCTGTTCCTTATACCCAGCAAACTCCCCTCTGACACCACACCTCTTCCTATCGTTCCATCTGCCTCATCTCCACGTTCAGTAAGGTCTTCAAGTCTATCCTCAACCAGCGCCACCTTCTTCCCCTTGCCCAGTGTGGCTTCTGGCTCTCCTTCTCTGCCTACTACAAGTTCCTTAACCTTACCATTATTTCCCTCCAATTTAACTCCCATCATTCCTCTATCTTTGTTCCTTTCTACCTCCAGAATTCCTATGACTGTGCATGGCATTCCAGGCTCCTCTTTAAACTCCAGACCTATGCCCTTCCTATCAATTTCTTCCATCTTGTTGCTTCCTTCCTCTCCCATCGTCCCTACTATGTCAGTATTGACAATACCAACTCTGTTTTATCCCACCATGGGAGTGCCCCAAGGCTCTGTCCTTTTCTCTTTCATCTGTCTCCTGTATACTGCAGGTATGCCCAAACCTCTGACCTTGTTCACCTCCTCCAATTTGCTGATCACACTGCAGTCTTGCTCCTCTGTCCTCCCATTTAATGCTTTCAACATACCCTTCAAATGCACCTCAACCAATTCACCACTTGGTGCAACCAGTGGCTCCTTCACATCAGCCCTTCCAAGACACAGACAGTCATCATAGGATGTACTACCCTCTCCTTCCAGTTCCACGATTTCTACCTTATCATCTTTGGTCATCCTATCCAACTCATTCCTTCTCTGAAATACATGGTCCTCACCCATACTGTCACCTCACCTGGGCTCCCCATCTCCTTACACTCCAACAAAAAGCCCACAATAGACTCCTTCTCCTAAAATTCCTGTCCAGATGGACATGGGGACTGCCTCCTTCCACAATCCTTCACCCCTACAAATCCTTGCTCCATCCCATCCTTTGCTACGTCAGTGGTGCCTGGATTTCCACCCCACACAGATTCTATAAAGCCCTCTAAAATCCCCAACTGCCATGCGCTCCACCTCGCTTTACATATCGGCCTCCCGTCCCCCACCCAGATCATATATGGCCTCATCCATTTTCCATATCTTCTCCTTTTCCTCGAACACATCCAAACCCTGCACATCATTTGCAGACTCAGTCACCCTATCCCCTGGTGTCTCCTATCCTCTCTGCTCCCAGTCTGTTGCCATGACTTTACTGTTGTGTCCCACCCTCTAACCATCTCCACACTGCCACTTCCTTTAGCAGTGCACCTTCCAGTGCATACCCCTCCTGGATAATGAGCTTTGCCTGATATCTACTCCTCCTACCAACTCTAACCCCACCTTTCCCCCTCCTCAGGGCTCCCTCTCCTCTCCTTTTCCCTTCCTCTGAGCGGTTTTTTCCTCCCTTCTACGGCCCCCACCTTTCCAGCTAACCCGTTTCGTGTCTCTGCACTTCCCCCTGGCTTGCTTTCCCTCTCCCACCTCCCCCCTTCCCTCTACCCCCTCCTCTCCCCTTTCTTCCCTCCTCTCAGGCCTCCCCTCCCTTGGCATGACACTCCAGCAGCTTTTATTCTTTGTCTTGGGTGCTTTGTCTTGCACAGTGTTTAAAGTGCTTTCATTCTGGTGTGGATTTTTAATGCTGTCCCAACTTTTACCTTGTGCTATGCACATCACACAAAACTGTGGTTTTATCTTTAACTGTGTCCCTCAATGAATGTGTCTGTGTAAGCATACATTTTAATCACCATTGTCTCCCTCCTATTGTGTTCTTATGTTCCCATTTTTGTTTTATCTTTTTGACAACTGTATTGTCTCTCCGCTGAAGAGTGGCAGATATTGCCACTGCCAACCCTCATCTCGCCTTATTGGGCCAGGTAATAAAATCACAATAAATAAACAAAAAAAGATACAGCAGGACAGTGGGTCGCTGTTCTAATATTATTTTCACCTGTTGTTATGTTCTTCCCAGCAGTAGCTATTCACTTGTAGACTGACAGGAGGCTACTCCCCTGTACTTCAGTGACTGCCTGCTTCCTATCATTATTTCCCATATAGGGCTGTTGGCTGCACTCGCTGGGTGACTCTCCAGTAATGGCGGAAATATCCTTTCCACATCCAGCAAGTATTCACTTGAAGATTGGCCGGAGACTAACTCCCCTGTACTTCAGTGATAATTTTCTGTCCTATTGTTAGTTCCTTTATAGGGCTATTGGGCAATCTCTGGTTCTAGGCTGGTAGCAAAAACATCCACCAGTCATTAACGAAACTGGGCTACTGTTTAGTACTCGATCAATTGCTACTCAGATTGTTTAAATAGACAATGAATGCAAAATAAAGACTTACGTCCAGCAGCTAGAAACAGATTTAGTCCCTTTCCCGCCATTTTCCCTGAGACCTCCACTTTGGATTACATCACATTTCGAAAGCTTCTATTCTCTTCTTGTCTAAACTATTTATCGACCACGTTTCACTTCCATACATGGCTACACTCCATACAAATACTTTCAGAAATGACTTCCTAACACTTAAATCAATACTAGATGTTAACAAATTTCTCTTCTTCAGAAACGCTTTCCTCGCCATTGCCACTCTACATTTTATATACTCCCTACTTCGACCATCATCAGTTATTTTGCTCCCCAAATAGCAGAACTCCTTTACTACTTTAAGTGTCTCATTTCCTAATCTAATTCCCTCAGCATCACCCGACTTAATTCGACTACATTCTATTATCCTTGTTTTGCTTTTGACCTTCAGTCTATTAATACGTAAAAATGTTGCTAACTATTAGCTTCGGGAAAGGAATTTTGAAAAGGCCCAAGACATAATAGGAAAGTTATGCGGAGTAAACGGCAAAACAGAGAGGAAATAATAAAAACCTGAAAGAGACACTGGAGCACATCAACCACTGTCAGGAGAGTTTATCAGCTATTCCGAAACATCTGGAACAGATTAAAATTGAAACATTTTAAACCGTGTAAGAGCTTGGTGCATCTTTTTACTGACCGTAGCTAATAGCCTGTGTACTTGTACGGCTTAGGTAAAAAGGAGTCAGAACGATGCCCCTGAGGTATCCATCTTGATGAGGTGGTGGCAACATATAGGGTGTCTCTCCTAAGGCGCAGTTTCGCTGGTGTTTCAGCAGCTATTTGCAGTTTTGTTGTTGCAACTCAACCCAGACATCACGTCTTTCACGCGACGCACTGTTTCCTGATTCCGAAGATGAAGAAACCACTTCGTGGTATTCGTTTCAGAAATGTTCCAGAGATTCGACAAGCCATACACCGCTCAACTCGCACCATCAACAGAACAGGCTGTGCTAACGATATACTACGCCTTCCACATCGCTGGCAACGGTTCTACACAACGCTGGTGACTATTTCGAAGGACAGTAACAGGTGCAAACATGTAACTCTTTTTTATCGGTTGTGAATAAATAGTTGACACTATTTAAGTTCCAACCCTCGTACTTGACCTTAAGAAGAAGTGATGGTGACTGTTTAAATTCAGTCACTAGTATATTAGTCTTAAGGCAGTCGTTTCTACATCAACTTGGCTGCCCTGAAATTCACACTTAAGTGCTATAGCAAAAGCCGTGGTCGACCCCCCAGGGACGGAAATATGCAAGGAGTAGGCTATGGTCAGTAGAGTGATAACAGTAAACATTTAGTAGTTTTCCCACTTTCATTCTTGTAGCATTGTTTAGTGAAGTAGTAGCACGGTCCATTATTGTATCCAGTAGGGAATATTTTCTATCCGTCAGCTGACGGAAAAAGATTGGGAGTATAACAAAAGGGTGATAATGGTTTTTATAGACGTAGGAGAAGCATATGACTCAGTTAACAGGGAAAGACTCTGGGAAGAAATGAAGAAGATAGATATAGAAGATAGATACATTAATGTAATAAAGACAATGTACAGAGGACACGTAGAATTAGAACACCATTGGGGAACTCTGAATACTTCGAAACAAGACAAGGACCTAAGCAAGGAAGTATTCTATCTCCTGCACTTTTTAATGTTGTGATGGAGGGAATGAATAGAGCAGTTAAAGATATAGTAAAAGAAAAAGACAAAAAGATGATTTTTGCAGATGATATGGTAATATGGGGCGATAAAGAGGTAGATGTACAGTTACAACTTGATGCGTGGAAGGAAATAATGAAAAGGTATGGATTAAAAATAAATAAACATAAGAGTGAAGTATGGTATTTGGAAGAGAGAAAGGGATCAACGGAAACATTACCTTGAATGGAGAACCCCTCAAAGTGGTAGAAAGTTGCACTTATTTAGGGAGTGAAATATCTAGGGATGGAAGAATAACCGACAAAAGTAATAGGAAGCTACAGAAGGGAGGCAATTTCTACCAAACAATAAAACACCTGATTTGGAACAAGGAAGTTTCAGAAAAAGCAAAAAAAAAAAAAAAAAAAAAAAAAGGTTCAAATGGCTCTGAGCACTAAGGGACTTAACATCTATGGTCATCGGTCCCCTAGAACTTAGAACCACTTAAACCTAACTAACCTAAGGACATCACACAACACCCAGTCATCACGAGGCAGAAAAAATCCCTGACCCCTCTGGAAGAAAAAGCAAAAGTCCTTATGTATAAGAATTATTTCTTCCCTATTGTCACCTATGGTGGAGAAACATGGACAATGACAGAAAGGGACTGGAGCAGACTGGAAGCAGGGGAAATGAAATATCTCAGAGCAGTTAAGGGAAAAACAAGAATGGACAGAGTAAGTAAGGAATGTAGAGATTAGAAAGGACGTTAAACAAGGAAGTATCAGGTAAGAGATTGAAAAAAAGAGATTAAGATGGTATGGACAGCGGCTCCCCAAAATTATGGAAGAACTAAAGATGGATGGAAAAAGACCTAGAGGGCGCCCAAGAACGCAGTGGAAAATGGGAGTGAGAGTATCTGTGGAAAGGAGAGGTGTGACCTGGCAGCAAGTGGAGGAAGAAAAGTGGTGGGAGGACCGAGTCAAACGGAGAGGACTCGTCAGCACCCAGACTTGGCAGTAGCTGGAGAGGGATCCGGATATACGAGGCGTGTTTTTTAAGTAAGTACCGTTTTGAAATTAAAAAAAGACGTGCTCAGATATCTCAATAATTTTATTTTTACATGAAAGCCCTTACCTTAATCTATACACTGACGCCATTACAGTCAGATTCTTCCTTGTTTACGTTGTGTACTGAATGTTTAAGATGCCTCCGGTAATCGTGCGTCCCACCGACTGTGAAGTACGGGATGTTATGAGATATCTTAGTGTTAAAGGCCTAAAAGCGATCGATATTCATCGTGAGATCTGTGCAGTTTACGAAGAAAACATTATGAGTGATGGAATGGTAAGAAAGTGGGTGAGAGCTTTTAAAGATGGCCGCACAAATGTGCATGATGAACAACGGAGTGGGCGTCCTTCGGTCGTTAATGAAAGTTTGGTGCAGGAAGTGGACAATAAGGTGAGAGAAAACAGACGCTTTACGATTTCCTCCTTGCGGGATGACTTTGCTAATGTCTCTCGTAGTGTTTTGTATAGCATCGTGACCGAGCACTTGAATTACCGAAAATTGTGCGCACGTTGGGTACCGAAAATATTGACGGATGTGCACAAAACCAAACGTTTAGACAGTGTATTGACTTTCCTTGAGCGGTACGACAACGGTGGTGATGATTTCTTAAGCCAAATTGTTACGGGCGATGAAACATGGGTGGTCTACGTCACGCCAGAGTCAAAGCAACAGTCCATGGAAGTTGAGCAAGGGCATCGTTTTGCTGCAAGACAATGTCCGTCCTTATCTCGCGAATCAGACCAAAGATCTCATCACATCTTTTAGATGGGAATCTCTAGAAGTCTAGATCATCCTCCATACACCCCGATCTTGCGCCCAGTGACTACCATCTGTCCCTGCACTTGAAGAAACACCTGGGCGGTCAGCGTCTTCAAGACGATGACGACGTCAAAACAGTGGTGACGCTGTGGTTAACAACTCAGGCGGCAGACTTCTATGAGGAGGGAATTCAAAAACTGGTACAACGTTATCACAAGTGCCTCATTATTGACGGAAATTATGTAGAAAAGTAGATTAAGGTACAGGCTTTCATGTAAAAATAAAATTATTGAGATATCTTACATGTCTTTTTTTTAATTTGAAAACGGCACTTACTTAAAAAACACGCCTCGTAGATATAGAGGGAATGGATCTTTATATAACATAACATGTAAAAAGGAGGAAGATACGCAAGTAGTAATACTTTTTCGGGGATTGCAAAAGGCGTGCGGGAGTCTCCGGCGCTAGGCGGGATCCGGCTGGCAGGAGAGGCTGCAGAGCTCCGCGGGGCGCGGCATTCCGGGCCCCGATATTTCGCCGTTTACTACGCGGCGCCTCGCTGCGCGGGACATAAATTAGTCCCCAGGCGGCAGGCGGGCAGGCGGCGGCAGGGAGGGGGTTCCCCGCGGCCGGCTACCTGCCGGGCCGTAAAGTGTCGCGGCCGCACCAGCAGCAGGGTCGGCGGGGGGCAGGGGCGGGGGCGGGCCGCTTTGTCGGCGGCACGGACCGCCCACGCAGCCGCCAGGTGGCCGCGCTGTGTAGACAGTCTGCGCCCCGCAGAGAGCCACTGGCTGGCGCAAGCGGCGCCTGGTCCCCACTCAGTCTGCGGGTCCTAGGGGGGCCACAGTCGGGGAGTTTATTTCTGCTTGCGGCGTCCCTCTTAAATGACTGCCATGTAGCTTTCGTGCTTAGGCGATTGAACTGCATTCGAGTACTCCTCCTCACCCATATGAAATTTACTTTTGTTTTAATAATAATTTTCCACCATTGAGAATGTGCGTAACCTTCAATACATTTCAAAATAATTTCTACTCTGTTTGGAGTCTACCGATGTGTTACTCAACAACGATGATATTGCAGTTAGAAAGAATTATATATTAGTACCTTCAGCTGCTGACGGACGTTGATATATATCAACGGGGATAGGTGAAAATGTGTGCCCCGACCGGAACTCGAACCCGTGTTCTCTCGCTTACATGGCAGACACTCCACCCATCTGAACCACCGAGGGCACAGAGGATAGTGACACTGCAGGGACTATATCGCGCACGCCTCCCGCGAGACCCACATTCTCACCTTATATGTCCACACACTACAATCGTAGTATCCCTATGTGATATATATCAATGCCCGTCAGCAGCTGAAGGTATTAATATATAAATCTAATTTCGTTCTAGACGGCTGCAGGTCATCAATGGTGTCTGTAAGCATATACACTACTGGCCATTAAAATTGCTACACCAAAAAGAAATGCAGATGATAAACAGGTATTCATTGGACAAATATATTATACTAGAACTGACATGTGATTACATTTTCACGCAATTTGGGTGCATAGATCCTGAGAAATCAGTACCCAGAGCAACCACCTCTGGCCGTAATAACGGCCTTGATACGCCTGGGCATTGAGTCAGACAGAGCTTGGATGGCGTGTACAGGTACAGCTGCCCATGCAGCTTCAACACGATACCACAGTTCATCAAGAGAAGTGACTGGCGTATTGTGACGAGCCAGTTACTCGGCCACCATTGACCAGACGTTTTCAATTGGCGAGAGATCTGGAGAATGTGCTGGCCAGGGCAGCAGTCGAACATTTTCTGTATCCAGAAAGGCCCGTACAGGACCTGCAACATGCGGTCGTGCATTATCCTTCTGAAATGTAGGGTTTCGCAGGGATCGCATGAAGGGTAGAGCCACGGGTCGTCACACATATGAAACGTAACGTTCACTGTTCAAAGTGCCGTCAATGCGAACAAGAGGTGACTGAGACGTGTAGCCAATGGCACCCCATACCATCACGCCGGGTGATATGCCAGTACGGCGATGACGAATACACGCTTCCAATGTGCGTTCACAGAGATGATGCCAAACACGGATGCTGCCATCATGATGCTGTAAACAGAACCTGGATTCATCCGAAAAAATGACGTTTTGCCATTCGTGCACTCAGGTTCGTCGTTGAGTACACCATCGCAAGCGCTCCTGTCTGTGATGCAGCGTCAAGGGTAACCGCAGCCATGGTGTCCGAGCTGATAGTCCGTGCTGCTGCAAACGTCGTCGAACTGTTCGTGCAGATGGTTATTGTCTTGCAAACATCCCCATCTGTTGACTCAGGGATCGAGACGTGGCTGCACGATCTGTTACAGCCTTGCGGATAAGATGCCTGTCATCTCGACTGCTAGTGATACGAGGCCGTTGGGATCCAGCACGGCGTTCCGTATTACCCTCCTGAACCCACCGATTCCATATTCTGCTAACAGTCATTGGATCTCGACCAACGCGAGTAGCAATGTCGCGATACGATAAACCGCAATCGCGATAGGCTACAATGCGACGTGGGAAACGTGATGGTACGCATTTCTCCTCCTTACACGAGGCAACACAACAACGTTTCACCAGGCAACGCCGGTCAACTGCTGTCTGTGTATGTGAAATCGCTTGGAAACATTCCTCATGTCAGCACGTTGTAGGTGTCGCCACCGGCGCCAACCTTGTGTGAATGCTCTGAAAAGCTAAACATTTACATATCACAGCATCTTCTTCCTGTCCGTTAAATTTCGCCTCTGTAGCACATCATCTTCGTGGTGTAGCACTTGTAACGGCCAGTAGTGTAGTTCTGGAAATACCGGCCATGACCTTCTTCTTCTGTGCCGATGCACACATATTACCCGAACTTTTACGGCACTTGGTAAGAATGTCTTCCACGAGTAATGAGTGTGTTGGGTAGGGACATTATGATTGTAGTATGTGAACATATAAGGTGAGAATGTGGGTCTCGCGGGAGGCGTGCGCGAGACAGTCCCTGCAGTGGCACTATCCTCTGTGCTCTCGGTGGCTCAGATGGATAGAGCGTCTGCCATGTAAGCTGGAGATCCCGGGTTCGAGTCCCGTTCGGGGCACACATTTTCACCTGTCCCCGTTGATATATATCAACGCCCATCAGCAGCTGAACGTATTAATATACAATTCTAATTTCGTTCTAGACGGCTGCAGGTCATCAATGGGGTCTGTTCTTTCGGACATGTCCGAAAGAACAGGTACCATATCCATATAAGCATATAGTTATTGCAGTTGGTCGTTACCGGAAATAGGCGGCGACGTTACAATAACCGAGGGCAGTGGTGGCTAAGGAAAACGCATTGCAGTGCCAACGCTTTAATGTTAGTGGTGCATATGATATCAACTCCGATTATGCGCTGGCGCTCGGTAAGCTGATCAAAGCGCCCTCACTTCCAGGTACAGTAATATTACGGTCGACTAATGGCCAGCCGTCTCAGGATAATACTTTTGTTGTATTGTTACACTACATACATACATATCCAGTGGTCACAGGCCCCGCAGACCACGCTCTGCTTGCAAAACTGCCTCCATTCCCTTCTGTTTTGCGCTCGGTTCCTCCAGGTATCTTCAGTCTCCAAGATTGTTAGGTCCTTCGCCAGATCGTCCGTCTAGCGTTGCCTCGGTCGTCCTATGGAGTGTCTGATCTTTGGTTTTCTGCTAAATGTCTTCTTCGCCTGCCTTTCTTCTGGCATATGGCTTATATAGTCTGCCCACTGGATACTTTGGCTGTTCAGCTTCTGCAGTAGTGCTAGTTGTTGCATTAAGAGGTAGATTTCCTTATTCCTACTCCTTCTCCATTCTCCGTTATCTAACATTGTTCTCCAAGTCTCCCTCATTACTCTTCTTTTAAATATAATAGTTTTTCCTGTTTGCATTTTGCCATGCTCCAGGTTTCTGAACCGTACTTGACTGCTGGTCAGATCACAAAAAAATTGTTCAAATGGCTCTGAGCACTATGGGACTTAACTGCTGTGGTCATCAGTCCCCTAGACTTAGAACTACTTAAACCTAACTAACCTAAGGACATCACACACATCTATGCCCGAGGCAGGATTCGAACCTGCGACCGTAGCGGTCGCGCGGTTCCAGACTGTAACGGCTAGAACCGCACGGCCACCCAGGCCGGCGGCAGATCACAGTGTCATTCATTCTCATCTTAATATTCACTGTCGTATCTCAGAGGGAATACATGCATTTCGTCCTCACTGCTGTTCATTCCTTGATGTTCGTTTCTGTGCGGTTGCTCTTGGTAAGAGAAGATGCCCCTAAAAGAAATAGATTCCAAGATTTCGTCAGATCATCAGCTTCAGTTTGTAGATGGAGAGGTGGGGGTTCCCGTTCTCTGATGTGTTACAATAATGTAGAACGCTGAGTTCATAGGAAGCCTATAAAACGGTGTCTAGCAACCGCTTCGCACCACCAATCAGCCCAGAGGCAATCTGCTCTCACAACAGTTTCTCAGTGTGCATTCTGCCTCAGTGATAGTAAGAGCTTACGAGCTAGATTTTCTAAGTGAAACATTGTTGGCCAACAGTCATAATGATCTTTTCATAAATATGATCCCCAAACGAAGCGGTAATAAAAACGTAAACAAGAAAAGCGAGGAACCTCCTGCACATTCTATAGGATTGCTGTCTGTTACAAGTGTAACCGATCTTCCTTCTGCAGGATGGTACAAAGACTACGTTTTTCTGTCAACACGAGATAAAATACTTGCTGCGACGTACAACAGACGTACCTCATCGCGTGTAGACTGCGGGCACGTAAGAAGTGACGTGTTACTGTGGCAAAGTGAATGTCAGCGAAACTGCACGGACAAGAGCACGAACGTCACGTACTTTTAACACAAATCGTAAAATCAACGATATCACAGCAACAAGAAGATTTTGACTAGGTTATCGATTTTAAGAACATAAGAGTGCCAGGTACAGGAACTAATATTTATCGAAGGAAAGTCGGTGAAGCGGTAGAAATATCGAAGAATGGGAGGCTACAGGCTTCCACCTTCGTGGGCTGGGTTGGGTTATTTGGGGGAGGAGACCAAACAGCGAGGTCATCGGTCTCATCGGATTACGGAAGGAAGTCGGCCGTGCCCTTTCGGAGGAACCATCCCGGAATTTGCCTGGAGTGATTTAGGGAAATCACAGAAAACCTAAATCAGGATGGCCGGACGCGGGACTGAACTGTCGTCCTCCCGAATGCGAGTCCATTGTCCGCCTTCGTGGCTACCAACTCTTACGGAAGTAAACATGCAGCCAAGGACAGCGAGGAACATGAACAACTACTAATAAAGAGTTGAGGCGGCATTACAACAACGATATTTTGGATTCCCCCCCCCCCCCCCTTTTCAATATCTGCTCTCAGTATCTACTCAACGAGGACGACCCGCCAACAGCAATCTGAAGATTTACCCAGTAACTCCACTTAACCGGAAAAGTGCGAGAAAACTGACTTTTATAAATGGACACGACACTTTCTTTCGACAGTATTCAGCCATTCAATGACACCAGCAGCGTCCCGGATATCCCAGCAGAGGGAACGAAATGCCGAGCTTTGAAGAAGTTTGAAGAGGGATATGACGCGGCCTAACGCCTCATAAGATTCAGGTGTGGAAGATGTGAGATCTCCTTCAGCAATTACATACTTCTTTTGCACTATGCTGACAATTGCTTGTCTGACGTCCCAGTGAAGTGTCAGTGTACTTGCATTTGGCGGTGCTGTAACTGTCCAAGTACATTAGTGCACCAAGTACCATATGTTGAACTGTTTATGTCAGTATGAATGAATCCACATCACTGTGTATTTGAATCGTCTGGTCCGCTCTGAAAGAATCGGCAGAAGATAAGTGCGAACGTGCGCGCCCAGACCACTCACTTGTTTGCGAAGCTAATTCATCATCAACATATTCAACATATCCCCACAACTGTTTCGAAAACTAGCCTAGTGCATTAACCTAACGGATGATAGTTAAGGAACAGACCAGTGTTGACAGCAGAATATAAGATAATGACAGGACTATACTCGCAGTTTCGTTTTAGACCTATTTCGGTAAACATAGGAATCACAGCATTCAAAAATCCCGATGACGTACTGCAACAAAATATCAGTACAGCCACATAAATATCAGTATATGGAACTGAGGTATATATTTTTCTGTTAATAATTTCGTAAATGTAAAGGCCATAATCTCAAAACTATATATATTGTGACGCAAATTTTCTTAAATTGTTGTTTGGTAGAAGATAAATGAACCCAGTGACTGTGGTGAAACTTTATCGGAGCATCTTCGGTTGTTTAAGAAGAAGAATTTGTGTTTACTCACAGTAGAACCGTATTTCCATAGTTAAATATAGACTGTGCCAAGAGGAATGGTCAATATGCTGAAATATGACAGGAATGATCAGTCGAAGCACAAAGGTCTCGTAAAGATGGGCTCTAAAATTTATATCTTATCAACTACGAATACTTCCTCATCTTCGATACTGTGAAACAAATCTCTTCTGCTGCAAGCTCTTTTTCTTCCGTGTGCTGAGAGGCAGTAATACGGACCAAAACAACAAAAAAAGTCCAGTAAACTTGGTCTCTAAGTCGCTGCCTTAAGAGCTGCAAGCACGTGTTCATCTTCTCTGCTATGAAATACATCTCTTCGAATGAACAAGTTCTCACAGATCTTAAGACATGCATTTTTGAGCCCATGTTTACTCGACAATTTTTTCATGTTTTTGTCCATACTGCTTCCTCTCAAAATATAGGAAGCAAAGAACTTGGAGTAAAGAGCTCTGTTTCACAGTATCGATGAACTGATGATGACGTGCTCATGGGACTTAAGGTACACATTTTAGAGCCCATGTTTGCTTCGAATGATTGTTTCTGTCACAGCCCTGAACATGACCATTTCTCCGGGAACACCCTGTATATGTTTAACCCGAGCTGTCCCTGAGAATCGCATATGATCCCAACCTTAAAAAACCAGATTCTTTTAGGAAGATTTTTGTAACTATATTCGTCTGTGATGTAGAAAGAAGAGCAAGTCTCTCAGTATTTTAGAAATAACTTTTGGTTTTCCTGAATTCATCTACTGGCCTCTTTAGCGATATAGGCTAAGAATCATGGGAGCGTCTTGCACATCAACTGCTAGCTTGAAAAAAGACTGTCTATTGTATAACAATCCTACAGCATTAAAATAAAAAACGGAATGAGCCTCACAACACTCACAGGAAGTGCCAACGCTGTTCCTTTGTCTGATGGAGCCGTAGCTGCCGTGAATGAACTTCAGCCACCTACCTCCGCTTGCGTCGAGGTTTAAAATTGGCATGAGAATGTGCTGCAGCACATAACAACACTGTCTCCTTCCTAAATATTTATCGAAACCGGCGTGTTGTGAAAGAGAGTGACAAAAAAGTCTGCACCTAACTACTGACATTGGTATGTTTCATTTTATAGAACTTTACTGTTACTTTTGTTTCATGAGGTCATCATTTTATTTGCATTTTATCAATACGGCTGGAACTCTAATACATGCAGTGCTAACTGCCGAATATTTTTTTCTGTTTTCAGAGATAAAGAAGTAGAGTTGTTGAGAGAATTTTTTCGGACAGACCCCGTGTTCAAGCGATGCTGGTTTCCTGTGATGACCAAAATGTAATTACTTCATTAACCAGTTGCAAAGAGGTCATTTCTAAAATTCAGGAGGAGCGCCCCTCCCCCGCACACACACACACACACACACACACACACACTAGACGGCAAAGGAGAGGCATATAACTTGAGAAAGTATTTACTAAGAGTGTCGTGTACATTTGGTGCACTGAAACGTGGAGAAATGGCCCATATATCATCTTAGTAATTATGTATTTGGCTTAAGCCGTCTTCTGGTGATCGTTTAATCTACGAACTAGGTTGGGGCGGTCTCCGATCATCGGCGGTATCTCTATACAGAAGACAAATATTTCTTATATCATTATTTGTAGTACACAGTATTTTATATGTGGTTTGCTATATTGACGTAATATGTCTTACGTTATACGCACCCTTCGTGTATGGCAATTGGCACTGACAATTATTATCAACTGTTAACAACAGATTGCAAAAAAAATTTGTCTTACGTAATAGAGATACCGCTGATAATGGGCGAATGCCAGAAACTAGTTCGGTAAAATAAACTGCCATAAAAAAGCAGACCACGTCAAATATGTAATAACGATATTGTAGTGCCTGTGCTGTTAAGAAGAACGATGCGTCTCCGAAGTAACAAGCTCTGCGGTGACCACACTAGTTATGAAGTACATGAAAAGCATTCGCACTTACGAATAAGAACAACCATCAGCTGTAGAATAGAATGACCAAACTGAAAATTTGTGCCATACTGGGACTCGAACCCGAATATCCCGCTTTACTCGAGCTTGAGCTATCCCTGCACGACCCGCGGCCACACAGAAACTTCCAATGTCCTCCTTCCTGATTTGCAACCTGTACTCGTACACACACTGTGTAAATCCGGTACAGGGAGGAAATCTTAATTGGAAGTGGCTGCCTGGTATCTGCGGATGAATATGATAATGCAGTGCCTGTGCAGTTAAGAAGAATGTTACAATGTTACTTTCAACATTCCACGCACTTCACTACCGAGAGAGCGGTTGTTCCATTATGTGACACACCAGGGAACATGTGTCAACGAATTACAAAATTGATTTCTATGTCACTGTCTGAATAGACTACAATTCAATATTTATTTATTTATTCATCCATCCGAAAAGTATTCGGATTTTGAGATGGACGATTCATTGATAAATATTGTACAAGAGAGCTTCTACTCTCCGATGGCCTTAGGACGACAAAGCGGTCGGTCGGTGACGTTGAGACTTCCGAGGTCTGTTCGGACGGAGTTCGCACTACCTGCAGCAAAGCATTTTACGCTATATTGTTTCAAGTCCTTTATTTGATCTGTTCTAAAAATTCTGTTACTGAATGGAAACAGTGGTCTAATACACTACTGGTCATTAAAATTGCTACACCACGAAGATGACGTGCTACAGACGCGAAATTTAACCAACAGGAAGAAGATGCTATGATGTGCAAATGATTAGCTTTTCAGAGCATTCACACAAGGTTGGCGCCGGTGGCGACACCTACGACGTGCTGACATGAGGAAAGTTTCCAACCCATTTCTCACGCACAAACAGCAGTTGACGGGCGTTGCCTTGTGAAACGTTGTTGTGATGCCTCGAGTAAGGAAGAGAAATGTGTACCATCACGTTTCTGACTTTGGTCAAGGTCGAATTGTAGTCTATCGCGATTGCGGTTTATCGTATCGCGACATTGCTACTCGCGTTGGTCGAGATCCAATGACTGTTAGCAGAATATGGAATCGGTGGGTTCAGGAGGGTAATACGGAACGCCGTGCTGGATCCCAACGGCCTCGTATCACTAGCAGTCGAGATGACAGGCATCTTATCTGCATGGCTGTAACGGATCGTGCAGCGACGTCTCGATCCCTGAGTCAACAGATGGGGACGTTTGCAAGTCAACAACCATCTGCACGAACAGTTCGACGAGGTTTGCAGCAGCATGGACTAGCTGCTCGGAGACCAAGGCTGCGGTTACCCTTGACGCTGCATCACAGACAGGAGCGCCTGTGATCTACATCTACATCTACATTTATACTCCGCAAGCCACCCAACGGTGTGTGGCGGAGGGCACTTTACGTGCCAATGTCATTACCTCCCTTTTCTGTTCCAGTCGCGTATGGTTCGCGGGAAGAACGACTGTCTGAAAGCCTCCGTGCGCTCTCTAATCTCTCTAATTTTACATTCGTGATCTCCTCGGGAGGTATAAATAGGGGGAAGCAATATATTCGATACCTCATCCAGAAACGCACCCTCTCGAAACCTGGCGAGCAAGCTACACCGCGATGCAGAGCGCCTCTCTTGCAGAGTCTGCCACTTGAGTTTGCTAAACATCTCCGTAACGCTATCACGGTTACCAAATAACCCAGTGACGAAACGCGCCGCTCTTCTTTGGATCTTCTCTATCTCCTCTGTCAACCCGACCTGGTACGGATCCCACACTGATGAGCAATACTCAAGTATAGGTCGAACGAGTGTTTTGTAAGCCACCTCCTTTGTTGATGGACTACATTTTCTAAGGACTCTCCCAATGAATCTCAAACTGGTACCCGCCTTACCAACAATTAATTTTATATGATCATTCCACTTCAAATCGTTCCGCACGCATACTCCCAGATATTTTACAGAAGTAACTGCCACCAGTGTTTGTTCCGCTATCATATAATCATACAATAAAGGATCCTTCTTTCTATGTATTTGCAATACATTACATTTGTCTATGTTAAGGGTCAGTTGCCACTCCCTGCATCAAGTGCCTATCCGCTTCAGATCTTCCTGCATTTCGCTACAATTTTCTAATGCTCCAACTTCTCTATATACTACAGCATCATCCGCACAAAGCCGCATGGAACTTCCGACACTATCTACTAGGTCATTTATACATATTGTGAAAAGCAATGGTCCCATAACACTCCCCTGTGGCACGCCAGAGGTTACTTTAACGTCTGTAGACGTCTCTCCATTGATAACAACATGCTGCGTGTTTGCTAAAATCTCTTCAATCCAGCCATACAGCTCGTCTGATATTCCGTAGGCTCTTACTTTGTTTATCAGGCGACAGTGCGTAAATGTATCGAACGCCTTTCGGAAGTCAAGGAAAATAGCATCTACCTGGGAGCCTGTATTTAATATTTTCTGGGTCTTATGAAGAAATAAAGCGAGTTGGGTCTCACACGATCGCTGTTTCCGGAATCCAGGTTGATTCCTACAGAGTAGATTCTGGGTTTCCAAAAACGACATCGAGCAAAAAACATGTTCTAAAATTCTACAACAGATCGACGTCAGAGATATGGTATACTCAATGACGAACTTGGGTGCACGAATGGCAAAACGTCAGTTTTTCGGATGAATCCAGGTTCTGTTTACAGCATCATGATGGTAGCATCCGTGTTTGACGACATCGCAGTGAACGCACATTGGAAGCGTGTATTCGTCATCGCCATACTGGCGTATCACCCGGCGTGATGGTATGGGGTGCCATTGGTTACACGTCTCGGTCACCTCTTTTCACATTGACGACACTTTGAACAATAGACGTTACATTTCAGATGTGTTACGGCCCGTGGCTCTACCCTTCATTCGACCCCTGCGAAATCCTACATTTCAGCAGGATAATACACGACCGCATGTTGCAGGTCCTGTACTGGCCTTTCTGGAAACAGAAAATGTTGGACTGCTGCCCTGGCCAGCTCATTCTCCAGATCTCTCACCAACTGAAAACGTCTGGTCAATGGTGGCAGAGCAACTGGCTCGTCACAATACGCCAGTCACTACTCTTGATGAACTGTGGTATTGTGTTGAAGCTGGATGGGCAGCTGTACCTGTACACGCCATCCAAGCTCTGTTTGACTCAATGCCCAGGCGTATCAAGGCCGTTATTACGGCCAGAGGTGGTTGTTCTGGGTACTGATTTCTCAGGATCTATGCAGCCACATTGCGTGAAAATGTAATCACATGTCAGTTCTAGTATAATATATTTGTCCAATGAATACCCGTTTATCATCTGCATTTCTTCTCGGTGTAGCTATTTTTATGGCCCGTAGTGTAATAACCTTACAGCTCTACTAGACAGTGAGAATCATAAAATAAATTATATGTTGTGTGGAAGGCTGTTTATCTTTGTATCGCACTATCTGTACTGTCAGCTCTAAAAGCTGATGTCCTTACTGAATGGACATGGAGATTTCCTTTTTCTTTGTAACATGTTATTGGATTCTGAAGTTTTCTTTCATGTGTGCAACAGAGGGAACAACATGGTTAGCATTGGACGAGGCAAGAAATGTGCATTTTAATAGAGCCAGAGTAGCACTTTGTTGCGCGTCGTTTTTCGCGACCAAACTTTGTGATTGCGAGCCAGATTACGGCCGACAACTGCCGCTGGATAGCGTTGCGATCGTGAATCACAATGAGGAGATGGTTGCGTGTAAGTGTACCAGCCATCTTCTAAGCGTGCACCAACCTTGATGAAAACCATACCTGCTTCCCGATGAAGAACACAGATCTTTTTAAGACCTCCGTTCTTACGCACACACGTTGTAAGGTGGACACGTCAGTTTGATGTTTGTAAGTTATCGACGTGCACGTCAGGGAGAGAGCAAGTTATGCTCCTGTTAAACAATCTTTGGTCTTGTCGTGACACAGTCTTTGCCTCTGCTCAGTCTGCTACATTCTTAGTCGAAGTGTGGCAGGTGATGGACGTATTCAGTAGTGCTGTGTTGACTTGTGATTGTATCTGTTAGACGTAGAAAGATTTATTGTAAAGGGCAGGAAGTATGAACTTCATGTATATATTGGAAGGCGAAAAGAATATAAAATTGAATAATGTCATTATTTTTGAAGAGAAGAAGTCTGAGGTAAGCCTGCAATACTGCGCAGCTAGTTTGTCGGAATGATTATTGTCAGCCAGTTAACTTGCTCAGAGCTGAGAGGAAGATGACCCCACTTCCCTGAGTCGAGCATTAACAGATCTACTGATTAAGCTGTTTGGTTTTTATAGAAATACTCTATTAACATTGTACCTTTTTACAATCATTATTCACTTTGTTAAGCATAGTACTGTTCAGAACAATGTTATGTGTGAAGATCATGCGATATTTTACTCTGTCATTTTTAATACATACTTCATTCTAAGAGTGTTGTCTTGGAATGTCATTTCATAGGATTGGTTACTCGCCACGTCCCACTTTTTAAAACAAAGTTTATTATACGCATTATCACATTGCACCATATTGTACCCCACAGTTTGAATATTGTTTGGAAATTTTGTTTAAGAATAAAAATCTAGCTTTAGCTGTTGCCTGCTTGCTGTTTGCTGTTGGCTTTCGAGAAATCTGCAACAATATTGTCAAGACGCGAAGTAAGTGGAAATTTTGGGTACGGCCAGATAATTGTTGTGTTTCAGTTCCGCGTTTAATATAAAGACAAGTTGTATTCGGGCCATTTACAATTCAGTTCAAATTAGGTTCTGTGTAGTCAAAGGTTAGCATACGAGTTTAAGTTACGTAACAGTTTGTGGGTACATTCTCTTCCATTTCCAGAATATTGTCCTCAAGTACGTCGCCCTTGTATAGACCCTCTATATACTCCTTCCACCTTTCTGTTTTCTCTTCTTTGCTTAGAAATGGCTTTCCATCTGAGCTCTTGATATTCATACAAGTGGTTCTCTTTTCTCCAAAGGTGTCTTTAATTTTCCTGTAGGCAATATCTGTGTTACCCCTAGTGAGATAAGCCTCTACATCCTTACATTTGTCCTCTAGCCATCCCTGCTTAGCCATTTTGCACTTCCTGTCGATCTCATTTTTGAGACGTTTGTATTCCTTTTTGCCTGCTTCATTTAGTGCATTTTTGTATTTTCTCCTTTCATCAATTAAATTCAATATTTCTTCTGTTACCCAAGGATTTCTACTAGCCCTCATCTTTTTACCTACTTGATCCTCTGCTGCCTTCACTACTTCATCCGTCAGGGCTACCCATTCTCCTTCTACTGTATTTCTTTCCCCCATTTGTGGCAATTGTTCCCTTAAGCTCTCCCTGAAACTCTGTGCAACCTCTGGTTTAATCAGTTCGTCCAGGTCCCCTCTCCTTAAATTCCCACCTTTTTGCAGTTTCTTCAGTTTTAATCTACAGTTCATAACCAATAGATTGTGGTCAGAGTCCACATCTGCCCCTGGAAATGTCTTACAATTTAAAACCTGGTTCCTAAATCTCTGTCCTACCATTATATAATCTATCTGAAACCTGTCAGTATCTCCAGGCTTCTTCACAACCTTCTTTCATGATTATTGAACCAAGTGTTAGCTGTGATTATGTTATGCTCTGTGCAAAACTCTACCAGGCGGCTTCCTCTTTCATTTCTTAGCCCCAGTCCATATTCACCTACTATGTTTCCTGCTCTCCCTTTCCCTACTCTCGAATTCCAGTCACCCATGACTATTAAATTTTCATCTCCCTTCACTACCTGAATAATTTCTTTAATCTCATCATACATTTCATCAGTTTCTTCATCATCTGCAGAGCTAGTTGGCATATAAACTTGTACTACTGTAGTAGGTGTGGGCTTCGTGTCTATCTTGGCCACAATAATGCGTTCACTATGCTGTTTGTAGTAGTTTACCAGCACTGCTATTTTTTATTCATTATTAAACCTACTCCTGCATTACCCCTATTTGATTTTGTATTTGTTACCCTGTATTCACCTGACCAAAAGTCTTGTTCCTCCTGCCACCGAACTTCACTGGGAGATAAATTTGGGCTAAATTTCGTGCAGAAATATATAGTGGAGAAGTTACAACGTTCGAAAGTCCGATTTTGTACTCCAGCCAGTGGGCGACTTCATTCACGGTAGTTTCATGCGCACGTCCAGACACGACAGCTCCATTCTAACATTGTGTCGCGTCTCCACTATGACCAGTATCACTGCGCTGGTTCCATACAATCGATTGTCACGTGCACACTACGTCACTGCCACGGCTTACGTCACGGCCCAAAGCGACCAGCGTGTTCTTTCCAGGGCGCCACTAACGCAAATGCTGATCAACAAAGTCTGAAACACTGGAATCGCATTCGGGAGGACGACGGTTCAATCCCGCGTCTGGCCAACCTGATTTAGGTTTTCCGTGATTTCCCTAAATCGCTCCAGGCAAATGCCGGGGTGGTTCCTTTCAAAGGGCACGGGCGACTTCCTTCCCCGTCCTTCCCTAATCCGATGAGACCGATGACCTCACTGTCTGGTCTCCTTCCCCAAAACAACCCAACCCCAACAAAGTCTGAGACTTATTTTTTTCCTGTAGCTTCCGAGATAGTTTCCTATCTGAACCATGAATATTCGACAACAGCGGGTTTTTATGTGAGTAGCCCTTCTGGAAAACGATCTGTGTGTATAAAATTAGGTAACTGTACACCATGTTGTTTTATGGTACTGGGTAATGACTTTAAATTTCAGCTAAAAAACGGCGAATGGTTGTGAAACCTGGCACATGCATATTATATACGGTTGCAAAGTTGTAAATTCCCATTCCAATGTTTACATTTACAAAACTTGCTATATGTATGTACAACTGCAATATGTATGTACAACTGTATCTTTAGAAATTTGCAATTTGCGAAGGTCCCTCCAAATTTTCTCAAAGCAAAGCCAACAGGTTTTCTTACATATGACCTGAAAATAAATTCCGAAAAGGCTCTAATCAAATAGCATCTGCTGTTTACCACCGCTTTGTGAATACGCACCTGAAAACCGTCACCACGGTCAAATTATTCTCTGATGGCTGTGGTGGCCAAAACACCAGATAATATTGAAAAAATTGAACAAATGTTTGCCTATGATAGACGGAGAATTTAACATTCGAAGTGTCACTGCAAATCCAGAAGAGTATTTGAACGTTATCGAGAGCTACGGAATCCTTACACGTCTTGAAGAAAACGCACCTATTAAACACTGGAAAGCATATTCAGATGATACTCTAAAAAACCCTCCGCAATATCCAATTTCAGAAAGCAAAGACACTGATAGTCACAACAAGCTAAAGCCATAAATCTCTCCTAGTTCGGGAAGAAATAATTCTACAATTGTAATATTCCTGAAGTAAAACGCTTGGCAGGAAGGGGAACAATTTTAAGATTGTTCACATCCCTGATATCCCATGGGATGTTACTGACAAACCGGCTAAAATCAATGATGTTAAGATTTCTTGCCCTTCACTTTGAGGAAGCATGGGAAATCTTTCCAGATTTGGTGTTGTATGTCAGTGTATTTACAGAACAGGACCTCCATATTCGCATTTCAAATGAAGATGGAAATAATGATGATGATGATATTGACATTTTCGACTTTGAGCTAATGAAAGCTGATGAAACAGTCATAGCCTAAATCTTTTAATGGTTGGACTTTGATAGTATATTAACACACACACAGAACACAAGGATGTCTTTTGCGTTGTAACATAATCCACTCTGCTCAGTATGTTCTTCAAGTACATGGATATGCATTATGCATTGTAACGTAATAAATAACTCCATCATCAAGAGTGTGTGATTAATTAATCTCAGCCACTAACAATTGTAGTTGATTTTGCAAACTAAGTCACAATGAACATGGCTTCGACGAGAGTTGCCAAACCTGCAATGTGAACAACAGTTGCAAAACCTGTTACATGCAAATAAAATATACAAAGAACTTGTTTTCTACTCATCAGAGATTTCAGAACTTTGGTACACGTAGACCTACTGCTTATAAAAAAATCAGCTCTTTACCACACTGTTATTAATTTTAGTCGTTTTTCCTAATTTCTTAAAAAATGCTTATTATGCACGTAGTTGGTTTCGCAAATGGGCTACTCATGTATAATGTTCATAGGCGGCAGCACTCTCGCATCAGTAGGTTGGAACTAATGCTCTATTTTGTAGACGCTCTTTGCATTTCGCATTCCAAACAATGGAGTCGACGAGAGAGGAGCGGTACAGCGCAATAAAATTCTGTGTTCGTTTAAACCATGCAGCAACTGACACTTAACGAAAAGCTGCAGCAAGCTTACAGTGAAAGTGTTCTACCTCGTGCTACGTTTTTTAGACGGTTCAAGAACTTTAAGGAAGGTCGACTTTGTCTGTGTTAAGAAAGGTGGGCCTGGTGTATTGGCTCCTGCTGTGACTGTAGTGAACATCAACACAGCTGCTATGATTGTCCGTGAGGAAAGACAGTTAACACCACGTATCCTC